>NC_082643.1:57433138-57735638 GCF_028023285.1 Balaenoptera ricei
AGAGAATTGATATCAGTATAATATTGAGCCTGCTGATCCTTGCACATGTTATATTACTTTGCTTATTGAGGCCTTATTTATCTCAAAACCAAATTTATGGTATTCTGAGTAAACATATTAAACACATTATTTTAATTTCATATTCTTTTATACATTATATATTGGCTAATATACAGGAGCCATGTTATACTCAATTATTTATTCTAATACTTTGTACAATCTTTTGGATTTTTCATATGCAGGATTATTTATAAATAATAACAGATTATTTCATACATTTCAATCCTTATAACATTTTTTAAATTCAATATTTTGACCAAGACCTGACCTCCAGTACAATGCTGACTGTAAAGGACAATTGTGGTAATTCTACTTTAATATTCAATTGCAGAAGAAATTCTGTCATTTCACAGTTAGGTATGATATGTGCTTATTTTTCTCTTTTGGATATCCTTTTTATATTAAGAGAGTTTTCTTAGATTGCTAATTTGCTGAGTGTTTATGCTATGGATTTTGAATTTTTTTGAATGCTTTTTTGCATCAATAACATGATCATATGATTTCCTATTTTTGTTAATGTAATGAATTACATTGATTAATTTTTGAATTGACACACAGCCATGCATTACTAAAATAAGGCCAATCAGGTCATGAGGAAGTTCCTTTTATATATTGCTGGAACTGGAATTAGTTTGTAAATCTTAGTTAGGATTGTTGAATCTATATACATGAATGAGATTGGCTTGCAATTTTTCCGTTCTTGGAAAATCATTGTCAAGTTTGGGTATGCTTATCTAATAAAAAGAGGTTGAAAGTAGTCCCAGTTTTTCTGTTTTCTAGAAGCGTTTGTGTAAGATTGCAATTATTTCTGTTTTAAATGTTTAGAGTAATTCAGCAATAAATACATTTGACATTTTTGTTGAGGAAGATTTTACTTGTGTATTTAATTTCTTCAGTAAATTGTTCAGGTTTTCTATTTCTTCTTGTATCAGTTTTGGCAGGGTTACCAGTGTCCCTGCTTATTCTGTACTAGACATAAGACATTTGCCTTGTAACTGCTTTGAGTCTCACTGAACTCCCATGCATCGTGACCCATCAGAATTTTGTGCTCATGGGGCATTGTGAACACTATATGTGATGGGGTAGCAAGGGATGGCAGATACTCATATTGCATGTGTCTCCTTTGCTCAAGTCCATGCTCCGTTGTCCCATCAGATTTCATTTACGAAACACAAGTTCAAAGATAAAATTTTTACGAATTTCAAGGCAGTGATAGCAGAGCACTAAGCCAGGCATTGGGGCTCTTGTGATTGCAGGCATTCTGCTACTGCACAGGTTGTATGACCATGAAGTCAGTCCTGGTTTTATTCATAAACAACAAAATGTGGAAACTACTCAAATGTCTATCAACTGATTAAAGTATAAACAACCTATGGTACATCTTGTACAATGAAATGCACTCTTGATAAATGCAGCAGCATGAGTGAATCTAAAATTCATGCTGTGAAAGAAGCCAGTCACTAATATTTACGTAATGTAGGGTTTCATTTATATGTCATCCTGGGAAAGAAAAAGTTGTGGGGACATTAAACAAATGAGTGGTTGTCAAGGGCTGAGGCAAGGGAAGGGAACTGACCACAAAGGGGTATGCGGGAACTTTGTTGGGTGAAAGAAATGGAGTGGTAGTTACATAGATATGCATTTGTCAGAATTTACTTCTGGAAAAGAGTGACTTTTACTCTATATAAATTATGTTTCAACTTAACTCATAAAAAACTACTTTAGGCTTTCTTGGTCAGGCTATGTTTGTTTTTCTTTAATTTCTACTATTGTTTTAATTATTAATTCTTCCATTCTAAAATTTTAGGGAATTTGATTTGCTCTAATTTTTTCAATTTACTTAAATGGATACATAACTCATTGATTTTTAACATTTCATCTCTTCTAATATATGCATTGAAGCTATAATTTATCCTCTTACTATGACTTTAGTTGCATCTCATAAGATTTAATAAGTACTCTTTTCATTGCAATTAGGTTCTAAATAATTTCTAATCAACATTGTGTTTTTTCCTCTAACACGTTATTTAAAAGTATATTTGTTAATTTCTAAACATATGGTGATTATTGTTTAGTGGATTTTTACAGTAATTCCCCTGTGATCAGAGAACACTCTGTAAGTTTTTAGTACCTTGAAATTGTTGAGAATTCCTTTATGCCCAGCATATCATTAATTTTGTCAATATATGAAATTTTAAAGAGAGTATAGTTTTTGGTTGTTAAGTACATTATCCTATATTACTCAGTTTGGCCAGCCTTATTGATTATTTGTTAAATTGTTCTACAACAAAGGTTCTAAAACTTTTCGGGTGTCTTTAAACTCTTAAAAATTGAGGACATGAAAAACTTTCATTTATATGAGCTATATCTGTTGATATCTGCCTTATTAAAAATGAAAACTCAAAAAATATATGTTATATTTAGAGAGAACTGTGGCATTGTTTTACATTTTTCCTAATCTCTTTAATGTCTGGCTTAATGATGAAGAAAGATTCTTATATCTGCTTCTGTAATAATCCTGTTGGGCTCAGTTGTTTTGGATGAAGTAGGGGAAAAAAAATCTAAACTCACATGGATATGTAGTTTATAAAAGAGATACTTTAAAAGCATTTTCAGATAATTGTGGATAATCATTTTTATACCATACCACAACTTGAATTAGTTACAACATGGAATTTGAAACTATATCAATGAAACCTTCAGTCAGTTACATTAAAATTCACAGGTCTATTTTGTACTTTGAATGGATCTCTACCTGTGCATGATTTTATAACATTATGCATTGGTCTTCTGAAAATATTGGTTATATGCAGATTTTCTAAATATTGACACATTACATTATATAATATCCAAAAATCACATTTGTTAATCTCACCACCAATCTTAAGAGTCTTTAAGTATTAGGAAGCTTTCAAGCTCATGGTGGTTTATACGTTTCCTATTGGCAAAAAATATTGACAGTTGTTTTCCTTGAAATGATAATCTCATTTAATTTGTTTTCTTGAAGAAAATGTCTATACTCAAGTCTAAATAACAATACTTTGTCATTACTTTTTTTAAGAAAATGGTACTACATGGTTAGTTTAACTCATAGTTTAAACAACTGCACAAGTATTTTTCCTTTAGACAATCATCATACTTTTGTATGAGGCAGAAATTCTTTGTGCATAGTTCGTGTTTGTAACACAGAATCTTTTAAAATGTGTGCTCAAGAGATAAGATTTAATAAAATTAATAATATTTATTGTTCATCAGGGACATTTTTAGGTAAAAATGGCTTTCTTTTTTTCTTTAAGTACATGACAGTAAAAAAATACAGGACTTTTAGTACAGTTTTAGAGGGTTTTGGAGACCCATGGGTCATCAAATCATGCTCAGGAAATTACTGGATTAGTATCTGAGTTGCCAATTGAGTTATCAAATTCTTTGTAACAATATATTATTAGAGGCCATTGAAACACATCTTTGGTTTCCCTGTATGTTTGCTTAATTTTAACTGTTTGTTAATGGTAGTAAGGAATACATTGACTCCTAATACAGTTTGGAGCTACTGCTTTGATTTGTGCTAATGTGCTATGGACAAAAAATGTTGCCTGCCATTTCAGTAAACAAAGAATGTTGTACCCCTAAAGCCAACAGCCACTGCAGTTACCCCTGACGGTGCATCATGAGGGGAATTCAGGACAGAGAAAAACAGGATGCTGAGGATACTGGCCCTAGATAGTTAAGATGTATATCAAAGGAATAATTTCAATGAGCCTAGGCTCTTGCGTCTTCCCATACATAGAAAAACACTAAAATCATTAACTTGAGATGTTTGTTTTCGTGACTAGCAGTAATCTTTTGATGTTCGACTACATGTTTGTTCTTTTCTTTTTTTTTTTCAGCAAAAACTCCCATATATCCTGGTGCCTTCCTTAACTCTTTGGAACAGGCCCTCAGAGCTATCTGAGAGGCTATCAGCCCAGGCTATAGTCCTCAGTAAGGCCACTGAATAAAACATAATTTTCAACTTTTAGCTCATGCATTTTTTTTAGTTGACAGTGCCAACAGTTTTACCCACCATTGCTTTTGTTTCACCAGTACATATGTCAACACAGTAAGTTTGTATATGAGAAAGCAAATAATATCTTAGAATTATCATAGAAATAGTTTTGAGCAAAAGGACTTTTGAAATGTTCCCTCTGTAAGTCCACACATAGACCATACTTTAAGAACCACTCAAAGTGTTATTTCATTTTTTTTAGAAAATCATTTGTTATTGGAATAGATGTTTTTAAATTACTCACTATGATTATAGATTTGGTTATTTCTTCCATTAGTTCTATCATTTTCTTGCGTTATAACTTTGAGGCAAGTAAGTTAGTTGCATGACAATTCAGAAGTGTTATGCATTTCTAATAAATTAAACTTATATCACAATGAAATGTACCTATTTATTTCTAATAATACTTATTGTCATAAAATTTACATTGCCTGGTATTAATATAGCCATACCAACTTTGTTAGTGTTTGCATAGTATATTCCTTTCATTCTTTTACTTCCATTCTTCTTGTATTCTTATATTTTAGATGTGTCGCTTATAAACAGCATATGTTTTCTTTAAAATCCAATCTTATTTTTTTTATTTCAATTTGTGTGTTTAGAACATATGGGTTTAAATTTAGCATAGTGTAGTTTGCTTTTTATTTGTCTTACCCTTTCTATGTTCTTGTTTTGTGTCCTTTTTCTACTTTTTATTATTATAAATTTTGTCATTCTATTTAAGGTGTGCATTCTTTAACAATTCTTTTAGTGGTGTATAATAAAGAACTTGGCTGGCCAGTTCATGATAGGTTCCTGATAGGTAAACTCTAAACCCTTGGAATTTCCCAGCCTTTCAGACCACAGCTGATAGTTTATGCTGATGAGGTGACTTATGGTGAGCCCATAGATAGTCTATGCTAATGAGATGACTCAGAATGACTGGCTGGCCAAGCCAGGGAGACTAAGCATGGGTTATAGAGTTGGATCACATGATATCAGTCCAAAGTTTCAGGAAAGGTAGAAGGCTGGACGTTGAGTCATGTGGGTAATGATTCAACCAGTCATGCCTAGGTAATAAAACCCCAATAAAAACTCTGGGCACCAAAGCTCAAGCGAGCTTTCCTGGTTGGCAGTATTCTTTGAGTATTGTCATACTTCAATGCTGAGAGGGTAACATGTGCCTGAGGACACTTGGAGCCCTCGCAGACTGCTCTCTATGTATCTCTTCTTTGACTAGTTCTAATTTGATTCCTTTTGCTATAGTAAAGCTATAATTGTAAGTATGGTGCTTTCTTGAGTTCTGTGAGTTTTTCTACCTGAAGGTGATATCAGAAACTCCAAATTTGTAGGCAGCTGGTGAGAAGTGAATATGACCCTGGAGAACCTTGAGTTTGTTTCTGATGTCTGAAGTAAAGGCAGTCTTTTTGTCTTTTGGAAGATCCTGCTCTTAATCTTGAGTTTGAATAACTTTAGGTAAATGGTTACCTAGAGATGTCTTGACTTGTAAATTTCACTGTTATATGTTATATTTAAATAATATATAATTCATAATGTAGGTGTTATAATTAGAACACCCAGCTCTATATAATCCCTCCTTCCCAATTTGTATACTATTGTTTTTCTATATTTTAGTTTCATACGTATGTT
Organism: Balaenoptera ricei; assembly: GCF_028023285.1. Taxonomy (NCBI): domain Eukaryota; kingdom Metazoa; phylum Chordata; class Mammalia; order Artiodactyla; family Balaenopteridae; genus Balaenoptera; species Balaenoptera ricei. Next base: position 57,438,873 of record NC_082643.1, read on the forward strand.
TTAAAACTTGACATAAATTATTATTATTGTTTAGGTATAACCTTATGTTTACTTTTAATTATTCTTTAGTATTTTCTACACTTAGAGCTTTAGACTATTTTCTTATTAGCATATTTAAATTAATCATTAAAAATTGAAAACATTGCATGATGTTAAATAAAGTTGATAAATATAAATGGAAGATGAAAAATAATCAATCCATATGAAAGAAAAGGGGAAAAAAAGTATGTAGGAGAGAGGGAAGAAGTTGAAGTCACAAAAGAAGATGGTAGAAAATATTCCTAGAGTATTGATTATTATACTTTGGAAAGTTTGATCACAGGAAAAACAAAGAAGATACAAAAATGTTTGTAATAAAAATGTGTTAGTAACTAGAGACACAATAGTTTATCAAAATATATGACTATTAAAAGATTAAGTGCAATAATTTTAAAAAAGTAAAGTGTTTTAGACATATAAAACCTTTAATAATTATATAACAATAAATCATAATCCTTAACAATTAAATAATGCCATAACAAGTAAATATTGCACCTGAGTTGTATAATATCCCTGTAACAACACATTAACCATTAATTTAAAAATTTAAAACTAAAATCTCCCTAGGCCCACTTACTTTTATTAGAAACATCTATCAAATGTTCAAGAACAAATACTTATTGTCTTAAATGCTTTTTTTTTTTAGAGGAAAGAAAAAGAGGGAATACTCCCACATCATTTTTGTAATATTAACATAACCTTGATAACAAAACCTAATAAGAACATCATAGGCAAATAAAATACAAGCTAATCTCAGACATGAACCTAGAATAAAATATTCAAAACAGTGTTATCAAATAAAATCCAGCAATAAATAAAATGAATAAAGTATTCTTTAGAAAAAAAAAATCCTTTAGCTATCAACCTTTAGAAATTTGAGATCATATAGTAATTTTGAACTCAACTATCCTATGGCCCAACAATTCCACTCCTAAATACGCATGCTAAAACCCATTGTGCCAAGTGCCAGGTGCCAAATGTGTTAGAGCAACATTGTTTGTAGTAGCAAAAAAAAAAAAAAAGTATATCATGAAATTCACAAATAAAATACATCAATATTAGAAAAGATACATTACATACTAGAGTCTTAAAATGTAGCTTATACAAAGAATAATTTCATTAATTTTATCAACATATAAATAAGCAAAGATGGCTCTCTGGAACTAAAGTTGAGTCAAAAGGCAGTTACAGAAGGGTAGATACAGTACAACTTCATTATTTAAAGTTTGAAAACATGCAGAACTCAACAGGACAATTTTAGAGATATAAGTGTCTGATAAATCAAGGAAAGGAAAAGAAGAATATAGTAAATACAAAATTCAGGAGAGCCATTACAGCTAAGTAGAAAAGGTTACATAGAGACTTAAATGTCCTTTTTAAACTGAAAGATAATTTGGTTGATTTTCATGTATTATTATTATTTTATACCTTAAATATACTCTACAAATATTTGTATATACTCAGTATTCAATAAGAATAAATGAAAAAGGGTGCTCGAAATCCCTAGGCTAATTGTTCATGCTTTATTAACAGTGTCATAACAATCTGTTATTTATGCAAGACATAGTCAAAGATTTATCTTATCAGTAGTGTGTTAAATTAGATCTGTGACATTAGAGACATAGAATAATGCATCACCATTTCTCCTCTCATTTAGAATTGGTACTATATCAGAAGATAAATTAGTTCTGTGCTCTCTTAGACTTGTGCTAGGTAACATGAGTTTCTTTTACCAACACACTGTCAAGTCACCATCCCGAGTTTAGATTCATGATGATGCCGTTTCCTCTAGCGTCCGTAATAATAGCCCAGAGAAAAACAACAGGAATCTTAATGCTTAACTTTAACTGTATCTGATGGAAGAAAATTTACTGCTTTAACTTCTTAGTAACTGGGATTGACTGGCAATTAGCCACCTTTCCTATCAGTGTGAACACAGAGATTAACGTGAAACTAACTATTCTAAAGTATCATTTTCTTACCTTTTCTTTACCTCTTTACCGCTAAAAAATCATTAAAATAAAGCGTACTTACTGCCAGAACTTTAGAAAAGACATAACATAATACAAGGAACCTGAAGAAAGAGTCTAGAATAGCAATTGCAACATATTGGGTGCACTTCCTTTAGTTTTCTCCACGTAAAAGTACTGTCATATTGAAAATATAGTTCTACCCTGCTTTTTTTTTCCACTTAGAATTCTCTCATGTCATTACTCTTCAAATACATGATTTTAAATCACTGCATATTCCTACATGAATGATGGGTAATTTTAATAATCTCTAACCTATTAATGAACATAGAAATTGAGTCCAACGTTTTGCTATTATTTAAATGCTGCAAGTGAATCTTTCTTTGAAAACAATCTTTGACAGTATATTGATTGTTTTCTTGCATATCAGAATAAAATATTAATTTAAGAGTGTTCCTAAGTCTTACATCTACCTTGCTCATGAAAGGAAATTCCAGTTCTATTCCTGAAATTGATTGCTTTATTTCTCTTGACCTGCTTCACTCCCCGTCAAGTTCCTCGTTTGCCACATTCATTCTTTCTTATTTTTTGGTGCAGAATTGAGGAGCCATGGAGAAAATTTATAGGGATATGGTAACAATTGGACTAGTCTAGTGGGAAAATTTTTTGTTGTTGTTGTTGTTGTTTTTAATGGCATGTTGAAAGAGGGCAGCTTCACCGAGTAAGGGAGTAGATAGAAAAAAAAGGAATTTTTAAGAACTGTTATTCAGGTCTAAGATAAATAACTCCATAGGAGTGTTATAAAAATAGAAAAAAATGTTTTGTGTTAAAATTATATATTGGTTGCAGACTTGGTGCCGTTTTTTTGGCTGTGACATTATTTTAAACTGGAATATGAAGGTCATGGTTTCATTAATTTTACACATCTGTAAGGAAAGCTCACTCTCCTCTTATGACCTGTCAAAATTGCTTTCTCCAAAAGTTATATCAGTGTTTCCTCTTCACTAGTTTGATTGAAGAATGCCTATGGTACTGATTTCATACAACAGTAGAATATTATCATTGTGTAAAAAAGTTTGTAAACTTGATAGGTGGAAAAATGATACCCAGTTATTTCATTTTGTATACCTTCATTAGCGATATGGGGTATTTGCCATAGTTTTCTTCATATCTTAAATTTCATTTGAAAGTGATTTGATCATAATCATTTTTGATTCACTGGATGTAGAGACAGTATTTCTTTAATTGTATACCTCAGTGTTTATTAAGGATATTTATCTATTAATTTTCATATTTGTTGCAGTTATCTCCCTCATCTTTATCATTTAACTTTAATTGTATTAATTAGTTTTAAATATAGATGTTGGCCCATGGTTCTGGCTGAGTGCTGAGAAGATGGCCAAACTGACTATTTAGAGGAAGCAGATGTGTTAAAATTTTATGTAGTCAAATCAATTGACTTTTTCCTTTATTATTTAATCTATCATTACATTCTCAGAAAGTCCTTGCCCATTCTGAGTGTTCAGCAAATACTCACCTACAAGTTTTAATGTTTGTGTTTATTACATTTGTTTTGTCCAGTTGGAATTTGTTTTGGGATAAGGTATGAAGAAAAAATTTATTTTTCCCCTAAGTAATTGTCCAATTTTTCCAATATAATATGTTAAAAAAATCAAATTTTTTACCCTTACTAATAATGCAATTTTTATTATATACAAAATTTCTAATATATTAGGCTACTTATTATATGATATTAATCTAATATCCAGGATAACTTTTCTTATAATTCCAAATTTATCTTGTGTTTCAATATACAAGAAAACATCTCAGTAATCATCTTTATCAAAAATGTCTATGCTATTCTTACTGTTTTCTTTTTCTGTAACATTCATAATCATTTTGCCAAGTTATTTAAAAGTCCTTATTGGAAAGTTGATTAGTATTAGATTAAACCTCTATGTTGATTTGGAAAGTATTCTATTTCCATTTATCAAGTATTTTAAATACTTCAATAAAAGATTGACATTTACTTAGTTCAATTCATTCCTTCATTCACTCAGTGTATCTTTTTGCTACCTGGCACTGTGATGGGCACCTTGGATTTAATGATATACTGACAAAACTGTGTATTCTAAACCCCTTGTATCAGATGCCTTGTATCCATGTGGTGATAGAAACAAGATAGAATAAATATTCTTTGCTGATGGTAACAGAAAATAAATCATTCCATACACTGAAGACATAAACTAGGTGGCAGTGAAACTCACATAGACATGTTTAAGGCATCAGCTGGACAAATTCATAGAAATAATTTTGGAATAACTCATAGATGATTATTGCATATTGACAATATAGGTTCTAATTTTGGAAGGTTTTAGTCACAAGATACATGGAAATCTGAGAAAAGAAAACATTTTATTCTTGATGACTTGTCTTGCACATGGTGGGCTTTCTATGCATATTTCTGGGTTTGAACTGATTATAAGCAAACGAGAAAATAATACATAAACTACTTTTTTCGTGCATATAAAATCAGTTCTCTTCTAGTGTACTACCTATTCTGTTTCATCTAACTGCTTTATTCTATACAAACTATTTTGTTGTTATTGTTCTGGAAAGAAACTAAATCAAGAAAAAAGAAAGGGAAAGAAAAGATAATCACTCACAGAGTAGATTCCACTTTATCTTTTGGATAGAATGATATTATCACCATATCTAGAGATAATTTTAACCTTTCTTCATAGAATGTAATTTGTTGAAAATGTAGCCTCCAGTTGAAATGTTTCTGATTACAATGTACATGTTTCTATATAATTTTGGTATCTGCCATTATTTCTGTGAAAATACTCAAAAAAAAATTCTTTAAAGTTTTCACTTCTTTTGAGTCGCTCAATTGATTTTTATAGATTCTTCAGTATCAGAAAGATAAAAATCTCAACCAATTGCTTCCCTTTTCTGCGCTTGCTGAAATTAATTTTATCAGCAATGTCATGGTATCCAATTGTGGCTCTGTGTTCATTGTTTGTTCCCAAAATAAAGTTCTCATCAATACAACCTTTTGGTATGCTATTATTGTTTTGGAAAACAATCATTTAAAGTATCCTCTCTGAGTCACACTGGCCAAGAAATGAAGAACAGAGAAGTTTTTGTCATAGTACTGGAACAGAACTTCAGCTGAGAATTCCCTGTTACTTTTCTCATTCATTATCTATGGTTAAAGGAAAAATCTATCTTTATGAACACCTTCACTTATGTTTAATTTTCTTCCACATCTTTTCCCATACAAAAATCATTGCTAAATTTTTAGGGAATTGTTTTTTCCAGAGAATGATAATAAGTCCTAATGATCATAAAAGGAATTAGAGTTCATAAAATGCTTTTCACAAACAAGATGCCAATTGTTTCTGTGAGATTGGTGGAGAAGAGTGTTACATTATTGCATGAATGAGCAAAAAGACTAGGAAGTTATGTGATCTCAGTAAATATTATTTTCCTTTCATGCTCAGAAAAATGAAAGAAGGCACTTATTGAGTAAGCTTTAGAGAGACATGGGGCAAAACTGGAGAGCTAGAGAGAGGCCATGCCAGGAAAAAAATTCTATGATATAACATAGTAAAGACTGTTAAACTACTTTGAAATAAATGATACTCCTTCAATTATATTATAGAGAGAATAATACCCTGGAACATCATTTGTTTGTTTCTAGTTTATGATTTTAGCTTCAATATTTTCCACTAAATGCAATATCCGAAGGGGTATATGGGTTTAATAAATGCGTTCTTCAAATCAATTTGAATTTTATGGAAGACTTTATAATTTATTGACTAGTGAATGAGAAAATCACTCTCCTCTGGTATTCAGTTTACAATGAGGGATTATAACTAATATGAACCATATTTTAAGGAAATAAAAAAATGCAGAAAACTAATACATTTAATATATTCAACAAGAAATACAAAGAGTAATATGAAAATATCAGTATTTCCACCATTATGAATTTAAAACCATTAATTTTTTCATATTTACCTCATGTTTTGTTAATATACATATAAAAGTATTTCAGCTAAGGTTGAAATAACCAATAACACTGTTCCCAATCATATTTTTTTTCTTTCTTTCTTCTTCCCCCAAAGTAACTACAATCAAAATTTTGGTATATGTGGAATAGTATAGTACACAGCATTATTTCTTTATATGTCTTAACATTGTGCATTTTTGCATAAAAAGTATCAGCGTTGTGCATAATATTCTGCAATACAGTTATTTTTTAAAATATTTATTTTTATTTAGTTACACCGGGTCTTAGTTGCAGCATGTGGGCTCCTTAGTTGCATCAGGCGGGCTCCTTAGTTGTGACTCATGGACTCCTTAGTTGTGGCATGTGAACTCTTAGTTGCGGCATGCATGTAGGATCTAGTTTCCTGACCAGGGATCAAACCCAGGCCCCCTGCATTGGGAGTGAGGAGTCTTAACCACTGTGTCACCAGGGAAGTCCCAATACAGTTATTTTTCATTAAGCAAATATTTGTTGATTACATATTATGTAACAGGCACCACTGGATGTGAATGAACAAGTACAAATTCCTGCTCTCCATGCACTTATATTCTAGAGGGTTGGGGGAAGAGAAAAAAAATAAACAAATGAACATATAATATGTCAAAAGGTGATAAAAGTTATGACAAAATATAAAGCAGAGTTAGGGAGTGGAGTATATCAAGTAGAAGTATGAGGGTAGTGTTGCTATTACAAATAAAATGGCCCTTTACTGATAAGTTGAAATTTTATCAAAAACCTGGAGAGGGATGTAGACAAGGGATATCTGCATTCCAGGCAGAGGAAATTTAAGATGTAAGTAAAAATTCCTGAAATAAGAACACGCAGGGAATGATGTTAATGCTGAATAAATGGGGAGAGTGGAACAAGATGAGAAAAGAGATGTTGCAGGGATTGGATCTTGCCAAATAACTATATATTTATCACTCACCAGGACACTTTTAAGAGTGAGAGGGAGTACTAGTAATAACTCGGTTGGAATAACAAAAATAAAACAGGACTCTCTTGGGCAAATTGGGATTTATGATCACTCTACACCGTAAGTCTTTAACTCAAGTTGAGATGAAGAAAGTGCTGGTTTTGTTCTGAACTGTTATAGTCTAACCCCTAATTTAATGAGATCTCTCTGTTGTGTTGAGAGTAGAAAGAGGACAAGAGTAAAACTGGTAGATGAGTTAAGAGGCTACTGCTATAATCCTGGCCAAGAAAAACTGGGGCCTATTCTAGAGAGATAGTAAAGGGGCTGAGAAGAAGTTGCTGAATTCTGGATGCTAGATTAACTGACAGATATTTTTCTATGTTATTTTTTATTGCTTTGTGCATGTGTGTGTGATTAATTGGTCTTAATTCCAGGTAATAATTTCTATGGAGTTCTGTGAATTTTCATTTCTACATTTTTAAAAATTTCTGAATACTAATTCTTTGTTACTTACATAGTTAAATTCTTTCTAAAAGTCAGTTCAAATATCCAATTTTATATATAGTTCATTTGTTCAGTGTATTTATGTAAATTAAACACAGTTTAGTCAAATTAATAATAATTTACTCTAAGGTTATCCTTTTTATGTTTTCTGTAGTTTTTCTAAGAAATGCCACCTAAACCCAAGATCATATAGATCTATCTTATATTTCAATAGTTTTGCTTTTAAATTTTTACTCAGTTAGGAATTTATATTTGTCTATAGCATATTCAAGTATCATTAATCTGTGTTTGATCTATTTTTTTCCCATTGATCTGTTTGTCTCTTTCTTGTGTCAGTATGGCACTCTTTAATTTCAATTTCATAATGAAACTTGGTATCTTGTAGGGCAATTTTCCCCACTTTATATTCAGTTTTTAGAATTGTGTTGGCAATTCTTTGTGTTATGATTCAACTATCCGCCTTTTAGTATCAGTATTTCAAATTCTGTAAAAAACTTTTCTAGGATTTTTATTGACATTGAATGGATCTATAGATTTACTCAGGGAAAAATGGCATTTTTATTTTATTTATTTATATTTATTTAGTTATTTATTTATATAGAAATACAGTTGATTTACAATATCATGTTAGTTTCAGGTGTACAGCAAAACAATTTACTTACTTTATATATATATATATATATGTATGTATACATATATATTCCTCTTCAGATTCTTTTCCCTTATAGGTTATTATGAAATATCAAGTATAGTTCCCTATGCTATATAGTAGGTCATTGTTGGTTATCTATTTTATATATAGTACTGTGTATATGTTAATCCCAACCTCCTAATTTGTCCCTTCCCCACTCCTTTCCCCTTTAGTAACCAGAAGTTTGTTTTCTATGTCTGTGAGTCTGTGAGTCTCTTTCTGTCTTGGAAATAAGTTCATTTGTATCCTTTTTTTTTTTTTAAGATTCCACATATAAGTGATATCATATGATATTTATCTTTCTCTGTCTGGCTTACTTCACTTAGTATGATGATCTCTAGGTCCATCCATGTTCCTGCAAAAGGCATTTTTTCATTCTTTTTTATAGCTGAGTAATATTCCATTGCATATATATAACACATCTTCTTTATCCATTCATCTGTCTATGGACATTTAGGTTGTGTCGATGTCTTGGCTATTTTAAATAGTGCTGCAATGAATTTTGGGGTACGTGTGTCTTTTTGAATCACGATTTTCTCTGGATATATGCCCAGGAGTGGGATTGCAGGATCATATGGTAGCTCTATTTGTAGTTTTTTAAGGAACTTCCATACTGTTCTCCATAGTGGCTGTACCAATTTATATTCCTACCAGTAGTGTAGGGGGTTTCCCTTTCTCCACACCCTCTCTGGCAGTTTTTGTTTGTAGACTTCTTGATGATGGCCAGTCTGACTGGTTTTAGGTGATATCTCATTGTTGTTTTGATTTACGTTTCTCTAATAATTAGTGATGTTGAGCATATATTCATATGCCTTTTGGCCATCTGTATGTCTTCTTTGGAGAAACGTCTATTTAGATCTTCTGCTCATTTTTTGATTGGGTTGTTTGGTTTTTGATATTGAGCTGCATGAGCTGTTTGTATATTTTGGAGATTAATCCCTTATCAGTTGCTTCGTTTGCAAATATTTTCTCCCATTCTGTGGGTTGTATTTTCGTTTTGTTTATGATTTCCTTTGCTGTGTAAAAGCTTTTAAGTTTAATTAGACCCCATGTGTTTATTTTTGTTTTTATTTCCATTACTCTAGGAGATAGATCCAAAAAGATATTACTGCAATTTATGTCAAATAGTGTTCTGCCTATGTTTTCCTCTAGTAGTTCTATAGTATCTGGACTTACATTTAGGTCTTTAATCCATTTTGAGATTATTTTTCTGTATGATGTTAGAGGATGTTCTAATTTCATTCTTTTACATGTAGCTTTCGAGTTTTCCCAGCACTGCTTACTGAAGAGGCTGTCTTTTCTCCTTTGTATACTCTTGCCTCCTTTGTGATAGATTAATTGACCATGGGTACATGGAATTATTTCTGGGCTTTCTATCCTGTTCCATTGATCTATATTTCTGTTTTTGTTCCAGTGCCATACTCTTTTGATGACTGTAGCTTTGTAGTATAGTCTGAAGTCAGGGAGCCTGATTCCTCCACCTCTGTTTTTCTTTCTTGAGATTGCTTTGGCTATTCCAGGTCTTTTGTGTTTCCATACAAATTTAATTTTTTTTAATTTTAGTTCTGTGAAAAATGCCATTGGTAATTTGATAGAGATTGCATTGAATCTGTAGATTGCCTTGGGTAGTCATTTTGAAAATACTGATTCTCCCATTCCAAGAACACCATTTATCTTTCCATCTGTTTGTGTCATCTTGGATTTCTTTCGTCAGCACATTATAGTTTTTGGAGTATGGGTCTTTTGCCTTATTCCTAGGTATTTTATTCTTTTTAATTTGATTGTAAATGGGATTGTTTTCTTAATTTCTCTTTCTGATCTTTCATTGTTAGTGTATAGAAATGCAAGAGATTTCTGTGTATTAATTTTGTATCCTGCACGTTTACCAAATTCATTGATGAGTTCTAGTAGTTTTCTGGTAATGTCTGTAGAATTTTCTATGTATAGTATCATTGTCATCCACAAACAGTGGCAGTTTTACTTCTTCTTTTCCATTTTAGATTCTTTCTATTTCTTTTACTGCTAGGACTTCCAAAACTATGTTGAATAAAAGTGGCGAGAGTGGACATCCTTGTCGTGTTCCTGATCTTAGAGAAAATGCTTTCAGTTTTCCACCATTGAGTATGATGTTATCTGTGTGTTTGTCATATATGGCCTTTATTATGTTGAGGTAGGTACCCTCTATGCCCACTTTCTGTAGAGTTTTCATTATAAATGGGTGTTGAATTTTGTCAAAAGCTTTTTCTGCATCTATTGAAATGATCACATGGTTTTTATTCTTCAATTTGTTGATGTGATGTATCACACTGATAGATTTGTGGATATTGAAAATCCTTGCATCCCTGGGATAAATCCCACATGATCATGGTGTGTGATCCTTTTAATGTTTTATTGGATTTGGTTTGCTAGTATTTTGTTGAGGATTTTTGCATCTATGTTCATCAGTGATATTGGCCTGTGATTTTCTTTTTTTGTGGTATCTTTGTCTGGTTTTCGTATCAGAGTAATGATGGTCTCATAAAATGAGTTTGTGAGTATTCCTTCCTCTGCAGTTTTTTGGTAGAGTTTCATAAGGATAGATGTTAACTCTTCTCTAAATGTTTGACAGAATTTGTCTGTGAAACCGTCAGGTCCTGGACTTTTGTTTGTTGGGAGTTTTTTAATCACAGATTTAATTTCAGCACTTTTAATTGGTCTGTTCATATTTTCTACTTCTTCCTGGTTCAGTCTTGGGAGATTATACCTTTCTGAGAATTCGTCCATTTCTTCTAGGTTGTCCATTTTATTGGTATATAGTTGAAATTGGCATTTTTAAATACTGAGTTTATTATACATTGTAAACATAGCATATACCCACTTATTCATCTTCTACATTTTTCATTAATATTTTATAATTTTCTACATTTTTGCATGTTTCTTATTAGAATTATATATCTTTCAAGTTTATCACTGTTATAGATAATATTTTTTCTATTACATTTTTTATCAGTTATTTTTTGTGACTAGGGATGGTATTGGCTTTTACATATTTTAGGATGTTTACAACTGTGATGAATGGAACAATTTTGGAGGTTATCCATGTGAAACGCTAAAGCCCAGCAAGCTGTAGTGACTCAGAACAGGAACACTGGAGCCAGATCACCTGTATTCAAATCTTTATTCTGCCACATAACTAGCTCTTGGGCCTTGGGCAAGTTATTAGTTACTTAACCATATTCTATGCCTCAGTTTCTTCATCTGTCTGTAAATGGGGCTTATAGGGTTATTTTGAGGAGTAAGCACTTTAATATATAGAAAGCTTGTAGTAGAACATGCTTTACACATAAATGTCATGTAAGTAATAGCTATTATAGTAGTAATAATTATTATTTTCATGGGTTGTCAAAGATTATAAGTGCAAATGTTTATTTCATTTTCTTTAGGAAATATGAACTCTTTTTTCTGTGTAATGATACAGATTTTGGAAAAGTCAGAACATGTAAATCTGTTAAAAATGGTCATGGATGATGGAATATAAGCATTAAGAAAGTCACCTGAAAATATTGAATACATCTTTCAAAGTCCATTTAAAACCACTGGTGTATTTAACTCCATGGAGATTATGGGCCCTATTATTTGTATCTTCTATTAGGTAATTTATAATCCTATGTCACTTTGATTTTTTTTCCCTCTATGTAATAATCCAATCAATGTTGTGTTGATTCTTCCTTAAAATATCTCTTTAACATTTTCCCTTCTTCGCCACTTCCACTATCACTAGGCTTTTATTATCTCTTGCATGGATGATTATAAGAGCTTTTTACCTCCCTGACTCTATCTCTTTATTTACTAAATTTAGGCATATATACAGACCTTTACATCGTGCAATCAGGATTATACTGTTTCTCGTAATTCCCATTATACTATTATTGTTATGGACCTAAGTTATAGATTTGGTCCTGTCACTGCTGTTATGAGAAAACTCTGATGAACTTCCATTTCTTCCAGGCCAAAATCCAAACCTATTTGTACAGTCTCATGTCATGACCTCCCTGTCCCCTTACTTTTCAAATCTATTTTCCACTTTCCTAAGAGTCACTGAAATGTCATGTATCCATTTCTTTGACCGTGATATTATTTGTTTTTTAACATCTTTATTGGAGTATAATTGCTTTACAATGGTGTGTTAGTTTCTGCTTTATAACAAAGTGGATCAGCTATACATATACATATATCCCCATGTCTCTTGACCGTGATATTATATCTGGGATGACTCATCTCTCATTTTTCACCACCATTCAAGGACACTTTACCACCTAAATTGCTCAACTAGGATAAATTAACTTATCTTTTGTGATTTAGTGTATATGTAATATCCTGTCAACTTTTCCCTTCTCATCAAGATTATTCAGTTCTTCCTCTGTATTCAGTAAAATTCCTCATTTTATATATATTGAACAAACATGTGTATATAATTTTCCTACAGAAACCCAGAATCACCAATGACTATATAGGCTGTTTATTTCAGATTAATATTTTATAAATATTTAATATGTTATTAATATTTTTAATCATTTACATGACATATATGTCCAACATAAAATAATTCATATGAGATCTTTCTCAATGTATTTGGTTATTTAACAGGTATGTATTGCTGAGTCTAGACCCTAAGCCAGATTTTTATCTAATTATATAGAAAACAGACTATAATCTTATCAAAATACAAAACTTATCTGGTAATTTTATCTTTCTTGGATACTCAAACTGTTGTCCCATTATTGCCATTATTAGTCTTACTATGATTGTTCATAGTAAGTTTTGTGTCAAAACTTTCCTTGAGAGATCAGGGTGCTTTGAATATTTTGAAAATGTTAAGCAATGTATTTATGAATTGCAAGAAAATTTTAAGGCATATTTTCTCAACTAATACCTCTTTTCACATTCTTTCATTTCAATTTTGTCAATATTGTTAAAATATAGGGTCATGTCTATTAGATAACTGTTGAATTTGCTCTGCTATGTGGGCAAATCAGCAATTCATCCACACGCCCCTTTATTTTGGAGACACATCTTGTTAAAATTGAGCAGAAAAAAACTAAATTAACAGGCCTGAAATTTTGGTTTCAGATCTGATTTACTGTATGTCTAGATCCAACTTGAATCTAATCCTGGAAGTTGGGTTAGTGGTAGCCCATGAGAACTTGACATTAGAAGTTAGAATTTCTGTCATCTGCTCTCACTGCTTGCATGTCCATTTAATATCTAAACACATCCCTAATATGAAGGCACCCTTATGAGAAGGGTGAAATTTCTTTTAGAGTAAAAATTTCTAAAAGTTATTATAGTGAGCATACAAGCAGAATTACAGACATCATCACCTTTTAGATCATTCCAGCTTGAATTATTACTCCACTTTGTAAATAGTTCTTACTTTTTAAAATTTTCCATGATTTCTTCTAAAAATGTAAGTGTCTTATTTAAATGTCACCTTGAATAGGATTTTAAGAGCTCAATGTTTCTTCTTTCTTGGGCTGTATTTATTTCACTGTTTAAATTAGTTTTATGGTAGCATATTTATTAGAGCTTGAGAAGGTCAATACAAAAATATTCCTTTATTTTTTACATAAGTTCTTAACAAACTGATAAATGAAGTAAAGACAGATAGGTGGGGAGCAAGGAGGGACGTCAGTTTTTTGCTTTAGAAATGTTGAAGAACTGGTTTATGCGTATGACCAAAATGTGCTTCCTAGTGCTAAACTACATTAATAGACTAATCCAAGGCAGAGCCTGACAGCTCCCAGACCTCCCAGGGAAGAGCAAAGCCTCGTCCACTGAACATATCCTGTAGCTCGGAGCACACCAGAGAAAATGTTGTCTATGGGCGGGCAGATACTCAAGAGATAAAAAGAGGAGACAGGTTCAGCTTGACACTCCCAGAGTCCATTTCCAAACTTACCCAAGTGAAAATGTACTTCTTCCTTTAGAAGGACTGAATTATGGGGTGGAAAAATGACAAGAGAGTTACACTAACTGATGTTCCTCCAAGACAAGACATAAAGTCAGGAGAAGGAAGTTCACTCCAACGACATTTATCTCATTCAATTTGTAATGTGAATCGGGAGCAATAAAACCTGTTGAATGAGATAGGCCAAATTGTAGGCTGATTTAGATGGGCTTTGGCTCCCGGTACTTTCCTTCAAAACATGGCATCCTTGGTGGTGGTCATCGAAACAAAAACAGATTCACTAATCTGACTGTTCCTCATAACTTGAAAGTTTATCTTAAATTCTACCTTAGTTATAATTTGGTCAAATATAATTTTCTTGTTAGCATCAAAGAATGAGATCATTAGCTTTATGCATTTAAATGGCTCAGCAAAGTATGACATTTAGAACAGGTGTCCCCAACCCCCCAGCCGCAGCCTGTTAGGAGCCAGGCTGCACAGCAGGAGGTGAGTGGTGGGCGAGCAAGTGAAGCTTCACCTGCCGCTCCCCATCGCTCGCATTACTGCCTGAACCATCCCCCGCCCCCAGTCTATGGAAAAATTGTCTTCCACGAAACCGGTCCCTGGTGCCAAAAAGGCTGGGGAATGCTGATTTAGAACATTATCACACTGAATTCTTGTTTCCAAGAGTTTCAGTGTCTAAGGAGTTAGAGTTTTACCTGAACAACTTACAACACATGCAGAGTAGGAAGATCATCCATTACCTGTATTCAGCGCTTATTAAACTGATTTCGCTCAGATCCCATGCTTTCCTCAGTAGCTATGCTCTCTGAACCTCCACTCATGTTTCTCAATAGATAGGTGGATAGATAGATGATAGATAGATAGATAGATAGATAGATACATAGATAGTAGGTAGATCATGGATATTCTATTCTAGTCATGTGTAGATATTTTAGTATATATACTTTGGGGAATTTTATTAGGAAGGGCCTAAAAGAGTAACAATGTTACTAAATAGCCTGTAATTGCATCTTTCTTAAAATGAAAAGAAAAAGTAAAATAAACATTGCCCTTCTAGTCCAGCTAACTTTTCTGACAAAAGTGAATTAGGTGGGAGAAAAAGTGCAGCATGAGTAGAGTAGCTGCATAAAGTCTCTGAGTGCCTGTTCTTTCAATGGCATGCTGTGCTGTGGTATTTTACACCTTCTGAGCACACCTTTCTCCACTTTTTGTTAGCAACTCACTGGCGAAGATATCACTGTGAAAATAATCACTGATAGAAGATAAATCTCTTAAACACTGATTAGGTGAGAGAGATTTTAAGCACATTAGTGTGGGGGAATAAAGGAACCATAGAAGTCAGAGGTTGGACTATCTTTTCAAAGGAAAGAGGTATAATGTGATTAGATTTACTGCTTGCTGGTCTCAGCATTGGGAAATAGCTGAAAATTCCACACCTCCAGATTTTGACAAATGAGATCTCTTTTTTTATATAGTATAGATTTCAAACTTTGTTTCACATTTGTTGCTTTTCTTTTCTGTTTGCTTACTGTTGCTTCAAGATGATACACATAACTTTAAAAGCAGTGGAGATGAAATTTTCTGTGGAGGCTGAGAGTCAGTATGGTTTTAAGACCAATGGAGTTTTTCAAAGTATTCTCCTTTTCTTAGAAAGTAATTGCCCCATTAGTACACGGAATATTATTCTAAATCCAATTTATGAGAGTGTTACCATGTGCAAGTTATAGTATTCTGCAGCACATTAAATAATACTTAATATCACTGAAAAATTGCTTAAATATCTTTGCACATTATGCAGTCTCACTATGGAACCACCCACTAACAAATAGCAGTTCAAATATATACGTGGTTGCATAGAAAGTGAATAATGCAGCATCTCAATTTATAGTTTTAAATAGGATCTAATTTTCCCTTTTCTAAAGGCCTATTATTCAAGCTCATTGCCTGGTAGTATTTTTTTGTCTTTCTTTATCATGTTTTTCCCCCTTAAAGAGATCATTTATAGTGACATAGAAACACTTAACCACTGGCTTTTAATCTTTCGGAACGCATGGCTTTCAGTTTCTGGTGAAACTTGAAGCTGTATGTAAAATGAAATGAAGTGAATTCTTTTTAAAAAATTCATGTGGTCTAACTTTCAATAATTACCCTTTTAAGTGGGTTATAGTAATTGAAAACAGATTAAGTATGTTTATTACCCTCTAATCTTAAATCTTTTCTACCACTTTCTAACACATGTTTATATGGACAAAAGTATGAGTAGAAGGGAAAAATTGGATTGTTACCTCAAAAGTCCTCTTTAACAAATTTTAAAAGATAAACAGGAAAAATTAAAATATTTAGAGCAAAAACTTTGATCCACTTGAGTCAGATCCAATGAACTATTTGTATCTTGTAAAGAAAGTACTTCCTCTAGAAAATGTTTATATCTAATTCCATTAAAAATTGTTAAGATTTACTGATCTGATTTTTAGCAATTTTTTAGTTTAGAAATCTTAGTTATGTGTGGTTATAGTAAATATTAGGTAAAATTTTAAAGAATTATGATAGCATTTTTCCCTTATTCCTCCTTTGTTACTCAGTTTATGTTGTTATTAGGTGCCAGGGAAGCTGGCAGAGTGGGGTACATGGGGTGGGTAGCTGCTCTTTATTAGCCAGTCTGGAGGTATCAGGCTGCTTGAACAGAGTATGGCTTTATTAGCAACACCTGCTGCATCTCAGTCCTGGTCCTGGCTCTCCAGTGCATCTCTTTCATTATTTCTGGGGTTGAATGTCACTTATTGACCATTGAATGTTTTTTTTTTTTTTTGTCAATTGCATATTAATTTTCTTTGCTCCTTTCTATTTTTTCGTATTTATTGGTACAGACATTTTATATATCAATTGACATCTATATTGAAAATATTTCTCCCAGTTTGTTATGTAACCTTCAACTTCAGTTAAGGTGTTTTTTTAACCCTATGAAGAGATTTTAAATATTTTAAATGTTAATGTAGTTAAATTAATCAATCTTTTACCCTTTATGTTTTCTGCCTTTGGTATTATGTTAATAAAGCTTTTCTCTTCACCAAAAACAAAAATTTCCATGTGATGATATTTATAAGGAGAGGTTCTATCCATTCTGTATTTACTAGAAGAAGACAATAGAAAACAACAGAAATCAATTTAGCATAAGGAATAGGTTTTTCTTTCTTTTTTCCTTGATTCTTTAATGGCATTCCTTATGAGCAAGCTGCTCACATTACGTGCAGTTGAGAAGCAAAATTATTTGGTTCAATGTAGAATGCTCATAGTTTTTCTAATTCTACAGAACAGAAATGCAGATTTCACAAATTCCTGAACCCCTTCTTAAGTCAAATATCTGTGAAAGTCAAGCAGTAAGCTATTTAAAACTGAATCCTTAGTTTCATTGCATCTCTGAGGTGCCTGGAAAATGTGGGATTTTAATGATCCTATCTCTTCATCCAGATTTCACAATGTAATGGATTAGGCTGGAATTTCTAAATTGGTACTAGATGAACATTTCTGAAATAGTCCTTTATTTTGTAGCAAGTGCTTGATGTTTATATTACACTTGATTGAAAAGAATTCCAATAGCTTCACATCAACTCTGTGTAAATAAAGAGAAAGTAGAATGACAGTTTAATAGCTCTGGGTAGATTCAGTCAAAGAATTTGTGAAGTGCCTTAGAGAACCACTTAAATTATTAATAAAAGATCTAGACTAGAGGTGATATATATGAACTAAACTCTGGAATCCAGACAAAAGAAGAGAGGAAAGTCAGAAGGCAGTTCCGCTGGGTGAAAGCTAACTATGTGCCTCTCAATTGATTATACAAATTACATGATCACATCTATTTGATGACTAATGGTTCTGACAAACCTATGTGGAGAGCAGGTTTCTAATCTGCCAAGTAAATCAGAAGAGCTGTTTAATAGGGGAATTGTTACGTGCTTTACCAATTTTGCCTTTTGGGACTCTTTAATGAAAAGGCAAGTTTGAAACATTATTTTTTAATTCATTTTAAGATATTTAGCCCCTGAATCACTTCTAAAAGTAAGGACACTTTGGCTTTAATTTCCTAATTTATATTTTCAGTTTTTTTAAATATCAGAGACATGATGAAACAGATAAATGCACCAATGTCCTTTGACAATTTTCTCTTTGTTCTATAGTTTAGATTCTAGCAGATGTTTGAGTGGACACCACTGGTTAGTGTTCATTGTTAATAATTTCTTTTAATTGCCAAGTAATAGGACATTTTTGCTGAGTGGAATAAATATCAGGAAATTGAAGGTCCTCAATAACAGGGTTCCAACAACAAACAGCAATGTCAGTAAAAAATTCTACATCATTAAAATTTTATAAGAAAGCAGTATGTAAATTTACAAATTCCTCTAAATCTCAAATTAATGACCTACATATATTTCATTCTATGATGATTTTCTATGCTATAATTCTGAATCTTTATATCATTTATCATTAGGAAACAAATCATACTGTGTATATTTGTGTGTGTGTTTGATTATTTCGTAGTATGTGTATTTTATTTTCCCAAGTTGTGGTTTCCTTGACCACCACAACCATATATTTTGCTTCTTTATATACTTCTATTTCTTGGTATAATGCTGAGTGCTTAAAAATACTTGATGAATGATTGGTTAACAGCTACTTACTAAACCTCTGTTAAAACAATGATTAAGTGGTAAAATAGGTTGTGATGCTTACTGATGCTTATTCAGATTTCCTGTGTGTATAATTACCTGACTATTATGAATACTTTGTAAAGATATCACCCATGTAGATGCCCCAACATGGCTACCATTTTTAACTGTGGTTATATTTGATGTGACATGATTACTTTATTCCCTTCATTGGCTCTTAGAATTGGTAATAGTATACACATCATATTTTCCAGTTTACTTTGGTGAAGTGTCTTGGAACTCTCCCATTTGTCTATCCAGATCAAACCTCTACACTTCTCCATTCTGCACTAATCATTCTGGACACTGACCCACAGAACAGATCACATGACTCCTTTGGCCTCCAACTTCCAATTGAAATCCATAGGAGGCTGTGGCAGGAGATCTTGTAGGTAAGATTATTGTGAGGTCAGGTTTTATATTGACCTAATCCTTTTTTGCTAGGTGAGTTTAAGTTGACTGTGTTTTTCTGTTGATGTCTACAGCTTCTATCAAGAATAATTCTTTCTCTGTGTTCTGTAAGTAAATTCTTCTTCAACTCTCAGGCCTAGCGTGAAAACAGCCCCTTCTGTCACAAATTTTGGGATACTGCACCATTTCTTGCTGCTTTTCCTGAACAGTGTTCATACCTTGCTAAATTCTCCCCTTATTAACATCCCCTAAAATGATCTAATTTGAGTGTACCATCTGTTTCCTGCTCATAACCTGACTTCTATGAAGGATGGCAACAGTTATGAACCCTACCACCTGCTTTTTTCACATTTCATCTCACAGATGACTTAGATGTTTATCACTAGTAAAGCGATGTCTAGGATTAGATCTCTGGAAATGAGTTCCTCTAGCAAATCCTTTCCACTTCTGGTTAAGATGGAGTATAGTGGCTGGATTTACTGTCTCACATCAAACAACTAAAAAAAAAAAAAAAATTAAAAAAGGAAGAAAAAATGGTCTGTGGACTTTGGATAATAAGCAACAAAGAACAATGATCCCTGAGAAAAGGGATACACAAAGTGAGCTCTAAAATTGCTCTCCTTTCATTTTTGAAGAGTTTCCAGGTGGCAGCAGAGGAAAGTGAAACTCAGAGTCCAGCAATCTTCCTGAGTTGAGTAGATAGAGCTAAGAATTCAGGAAGGCCAAAGTAGCTAGAAATTTCAAGGCAGAATAGTGGGAGGAAAAAGCTACACAGAGAGTGAGTTCTGAAGATATGTAGAGCGTTCCTCTCAAATGAATACTGATTGATGAATGCATGTGAGGAAACTACGTGAGGCAGGGGAAAGAACCACCAGAAAGATGAACAAACAGAATAATTGCCAGTCCTCACACGAAGCAGAGTTATTTTATGTTCTCACCAGCCAAAGTAGAAAATTCTTTCATAACACATGGGCTGGGGCAGAATATTCATTAGGGCATTGCATCAGCAGTAGGGCAAAATTAACTCTAAATTAAAGACTACTCTGAACCTATCCAAAAAACCTTAAAAGTAAGCCTCAAAAAGCACTGAAGTGAATCGTAGAATGAAGCTCAAGTATTAAAGTAATACAAAAATTTTTATCAAGGAAAAATTCATAATGTGTGATATCCAATAAAAGATTATCAGTCACGCAAAGAAGCAGAAAAATATGATTCATAATAAGGAGGAAATTAGTCAAAAGAAACAGATCCAGAAATGACACTGATATAATAAGTAGCCAAGGATATTAAAACAGTTATTCTGTTACTATTAAATGCAGGCATATTCCTTAAGTATTTGGGTTCAAATCTTACTATTTTTGAAAACTTGGACAAATTTCTTAACCTTTATATAGTTTTGTTTTTCTCATTTGTAAAATGGGGATAATAATATTTTCTACCTCATAGGGTTATTGAAGGGAATAAATGGGAATATACACAAATCTTATAAAAATATGTTTCACATATAATTTTAAAAACCCATTAAATTTTAGCTATATTTGTGGTCTCAGGAACTCAGGCTATCAAGAAAGATTGCAGGGACCTCAGTGTGGCATTTCTGAAAAGTTATGAATAAATGACCTTTTGAAATTATTCCTTTTGGGATAATTTTTCCCAAATTATCTTGTCTGGGTGGTCTCATAATACCCATAACCATAACATTGTTTTTTCTCTACTGCTTTTCATCGAATGGGCACAATTGATAATAAAGAAACAAGATTCTTATTGTTGTCTAGGTCATTTCTTCACTATTCAGGAGAACCCAAATCTGGATTGACTTGAAAACTAAGCTTTTAATGTTATAGAAAGGGATTATTCATAGCTGTCTTTAACAACATTTTTTTCCCCTAATGGTCTCTAAGAAACAATCTTCAAAATATTGTAGCATTAAATCCTTTATTTGGTGACCTACTGCCTGATGCTTGGGAAAAATTGATATAAATATATAAATATTAACAGAAATGCAGAACTGAAATGAATCTCAAACCCAGGACTCCATCCTTTTGATGGTTGTTATAAATGCTTAAAAATAATATTGAGATGTTGAGTTATTGAATAATGAGCTATTGAATATTGAATTATTCACTGAATAGCTACTATATCAGTAATCATTATCTGAGGTACTTTTCTCCTTCGTACTTTTGTAAGGTCTCTCTATTCATTGTTTCTTTCTCTGTCCTTAACCTAAGAGTGGTTTAATCCTATCCAAACTTTACCAGTCTTTCAGATCCAGTTCAATCTCCATCTTCTCAACCAGGTCATCACTAACGGTGAGGCCCTTCTATGAACTTCCAGCTCTTAATGTCCCAACTTGTCTTTTCAGAATAATTATATACAGTTATCTAATGCCTTTTCTTATATTTAAATTTTGTTATGCATATTCTGACTCTGTGTATGAACTCAGTTCTGTAAGGGCAAGTTCTTTTGATTAGCATAGTACTCAATGTTCAAACTGTTGAATTAATAATTAATATCTTTTCCAATGATGGTCTCTTGGACACATTCCTCTCTGAAACCATTTTACAAAATGCACTGAAATACATACTTGCTCTTATAACATCTCTTGGACATCCTAAATACTGTAGCGAATTCCGCTTTGAGACTATTTTATTAAATATTCTAAATGTATACATTCTCTTTCCTTTGTTCTTCAGGGTGGCTAAAATTATAATGCACTTTACTTCACCATAACCCATAAAACCTGCATGTGATAACATGCCAATCTTTTCCAATTCTGAATGCTATTTGCAATCTGGATAATTGCACACCCTTTGGAAAGCACTTGATCGGACGTCTAACTAAATTTCTCATAAAAGTTAAACTTTACCACGAAAAGAGAGAATATGCCTCCAACTCTTTGAGGATTTGTGCTTGGCATGCCCTTTGCAAGTCCCTCACTCAGAAGGAATATACATGAGATGAAACACTATCTTTACCAGACTCCCAGCACTTTTAACCCATAAAATACAAATGAAGTTTGTCCATATGAGAGAGACACTATAGTTTCTGGGGTAGATGAGGTGGACTCTTGGTTATAAGCATTTCAGAGCACACATTTTCACTCTATCCTTCACTCTTTCACCTAAGAAACATATCAGTCCAGGGAGTCAGACGGATGCATTAAAGAGGATAACCTGGGATTTATTTAAATTCATTAAAAAATTTAATTATTTTCAAATTTTGGTATCTGAATTCTTATTGGTAATACATTAGTGCTGCACATCTCACAACTGACCATGGCATGAGATGCTAGCAGAATCCCTGCCCTAGGCTACCACTAGGTAAATATTAGAGGGACTGCACCAAAGAATCTAGGAGATGAAGTGTTAGAGATTGATGACCATGCTATAATTATGAAGCCAGCCTACATCTGGGGCTAAGAACAGGTAACAGTTGCTCTGGGTTTCCAAACTATATCCCATTGTCACTCACTGCCTTAATGCAAGTACCTAAAGGCTCTTTCTGACTGCAGTGGCCTGAGGCAGAGCAGGCCAGAAATGCTAGGGAGTTAACCATCAATGGACCCTACCCAGCAGCAGCCGGCAAACGACAAATGGGAACTGGTGAATAAATGCCCCAGTTCTCCCTCTACTCCAATTGTAAAACTGTAGGGCATATTTCTCACCCTCTACCAAAAGTACTGAAACAGATTGAATCCTAGTTGTCCACACTGTTAACCTGTGCATGAAAAAGCCTATACCAGCTTCCTTCCTTCCTTGCCTCACTTCCCCTTCCCCACTCTCCTGGGATTATCACCCCAATGAACTACTTGCACATAAATCCTAATCTCACAGTCAAGCTTCTGGGAGACCCAATATAAGCCATAAACCAGAAATGATTATCTTGTCTTTGCATTAACTGCTCTCAAAGCTGGCTCACTTGAGATCTTGCATGGAAAAGATGAAAGCATAACAAGAATTGTTAGCCCCTTAGTGAAAAGGTAAATTCTAAATCAAGACTGCTATCTTTATCATGAGTCTCTCTTCCATATGTTTCACTATTAAAAATATGTTTTTAAAAAGTAGTAGAAAAAATTAGTATGCTGAATCATTCTGTTACATGCTCTAAATGTATTGTCTAGTTGTCATCATTATTTGTTTAACACCATAATAATAAACA
Organism: Balaenoptera ricei; assembly: GCF_028023285.1. Lineage (NCBI taxonomy): Eukaryota > Metazoa > Chordata > Mammalia > Artiodactyla > Balaenopteridae > Balaenoptera > Balaenoptera ricei. Next base: position 57,462,272 of record NC_082643.1, read on the forward strand.
TTGTCACCCATAAGCATTTATGTCTTCCAACTTGATTTTCATAGGGTTATTGCTAAGACAAACTGACTTTGATATTTTTCACTGAGCCTTTCGGTATAAACAAACTTCTTTTAGATTTAATACTTTATTTGATTCCTCTGAAGACAAGTTATATTGATATTTTAATCTAAGGTACTTTCTTTTTCATTTTGGAATAGTGAATTTATACTATCCAAGGTTTGTGAAAGAAATTTAGGTTGATTTATTGTTCTCTCTGAAATGTAAGTGATGCCATTTGGTTCTCTGAATAGACAAATAATATGAATAAAAACATCACTTGAGTTCCATCCTGGCTTTTTCACTGATTTATAAATCTAAGTACAATCTATAATTAAGTTTTATATGTCTCAGTTTCTCTATATGCCAAGTGGAGACATAGTATTTACCCTCCTTTTTTAAAAATATCAATATATGATTAAAAGATCATGAGATGATTTGTCAGAAAATGATATTCAAAATTATTTGTCTACTTAATTAACCAGCAGTTTTAAGTAGTTAAAATTTTAATTTTGCTTATAAATTTCCATCCCTAAAATTCAAGTAAGAGAGATAGAAATGAACTATATGGAAGACATTATATCACTAGGGTGTGGCTGTGTAGGGAGTGGTACGAAGTTTGACTTCATACAGCTCTCCTTGCTATTTGACATAAGATACCTAAAGGGCTGGGTTATGGTGGGTGCTGCTCCAATTGGCCACCTCTTTACCAGTTCCTTTTTTTTTCAGGGCTGCCGTTTTCACCTTGGCTAACATTTTAGTCACCAACAATAAAGTGACAGCTGCTTCTGTAGTGCCATGATAAGCAAGAGACGTTGCTCAACTCCAAGGAGACTACCTTTCTCATTGACAACGTTGTAGTCTACACGGTTGGGGAAACTCTGCCTTGAGCAGCACTGCGGGCAGAAGAAGCAGTCTGTTTTCTGGGTGCTGGGGCTTAGGACTCGCTCGCCTCTCCCTCCACTGTGCACGGAGCCATTGTGTGGCAGCTGATGATTAATAATTCTAAAGGCTGTCAAGGATTCAGTATTATCCATATGCCAACTGCTCCCCACTCCTCCTGCACTATCTTATGTAATCGTCAAAACAATTCTGAGCAGTGTTATTTTATTCCTGTTTGAGAAATGACGACATCGAGGCACATATCTGAAGCTTGGTATACAGCTGCGCAGCCCTTAAGTTCCTTAGACTGAGAATGAGATGGACATAGTTTAAATTCTGTTTTTCCACTTACCAGCTAGGTAGCCAAAAGCAAGTTTCATAATCCCTGTGAAACCTCATCTGCCAATTCTGAAGCTTGGGTCTAACAGTAGCTACCCTGCATGGCTTAGGAAAATTTGGTAAGGTCAAATGAACAAATCATAACTAGATGACACATTTTGTAAAACATAAAGCACCACCTACCATAAACTGTAATTTTATGTTTATTCTTCACACTTGTTTAGTCATATTTCTTTCTTACTCAGAAACTCCATAGATAGAAAATCTCCATGTATTATACCCAGTGGCAATTTCGGCTTCATGGACTGAAATAATCAAGAAATTCACCTGCCTCATGCTCTCTTTCTTCTAACTCTTTCACATACACTATACCAATCATATTGACTTTTTAAATAACCAAGACTAAAATATTAAATCTCAGGCTAACAAGGTCTTTGAAAGTCCCCAATGTTATGAAAGAACAAAACCACTTGCTTTCACTTAAGCCAGTTCCCTATAACTGAGAAGTTTATTCGGAAAGATAATTTTGAATGCTAAGAGAAAAAATGGGTGAAGTTTTTTGATATTTCAGAATTTTAATTTTTTTTAAATAAAACAATATTTAAAGAATATCCCTGGGAAACAGAGTTCATAAAGTTTAGTTTTCTTGAACAGATCGTCACAGAAGACAGGTATTTTCATGTAAATGGATATGAGATGTGTCCTTGGAGAAAAATTTCTATGGAGGTTAATTTCATTTTTAAAAAGTTAAAGGAGTAGGGTGATTGTGTGTGATAATCAAATTTATGTGTCTACTTGGTTAGGCCACCATACCCATATATTTAGTCAAACACCAATTTAGATGTTATTGTAAAGGTATTTTTTCTGAGAGATTAACATTTAAATCAGTAGACTGAGGAAAGCAGATTACCCTCTATTGTGTGAGTGGGCCTCATTCAGTCAGTTGAAAGCTTTAAGAGAAAAAAGACTGAAGTCCCCCATGGAAGAGGGAATTCTGCCTGCAGCCCACCTTCAGACTGCACCTGCAACATCAATTATTCTCTGGGTCTGCAGCCTGTTGGCCTATTCTGCAGATTTTGGACTTCCCTGCCTCCCAAATCACATGATCTAATTCCTTAAAATAAATTTTTATCTATCTATTTATCTATCTATCTATCTATCTATCTATCTATCTATCTATCTATCTACCTACATGTATTATTGGTTCTGTTTCTCTGGAGACCCCTGATTAATACACTGTCTTGTCCACCCTTAATAGCTCTCAATAGCACACAGTGGGTGCTAAGCAAGTAAAAACGATGAACAGCAAATACTTTGAAAATGACACATGGAAACAAAATCTCTCCTACAGAAGACAGCCAGGAAGCACATGTCTTCAGGAGTTCTTACACAGGTTCAGCAGAAACCCCCAATCTCTCCTAACTATTCTCTGAATATACTCTGATGCTTTTTTATATGGATAATTTTTTTCAACACTGAGCTTGATTTCATGGCTTCTCATGAAGTTAAACATAGACTTTTCAACCCTTGCCGTCCCCTCTTTCTTCTCTCTCTTTTCTACTTTCTAACCCCAAAGGGCATCTGATCTATTCCTGGCTGCACCGTCTGAAATCTCTGAACTGTGAAATTACATAATTAACAGACAGTTGAGTAAGGAGTAGAGTGCCAGAAAGTCCACACTATATGCTCTTCTGTCCCCTCACCCCCAGCTTCCCCTTGGACAAACACAGTTATGGCAGCAGATACAAAGGCAATTAGCTTTGAAAGCTCTAGCATATAGGAAGTCCCTATACAATAGCTTGGAATAAGGAATGGTGTGTGTTAAAAAAGCTCTGTGAGTATTCACCACCATCTGCTCCTATCAGGACTGTCAGTTCTGCATCAGTCCCTTTCTCTCCCATACCCTTCTCCTACCCACCATTGGGGTGTCCTGTGTTATCCTTGGAACAGCCATCATCTGGCAGCGTTTTTAACATATGTGCAGCAAGTACTGATGCTGTAAGCAGCTCATCAGCTCAGAGGGCCACTAAAATGAAGAAAAATACTTTATTTTTACATGAGGAATGTTTGCAATACAATAAACCTTTCTATATTTTCTTAAAACAAGAATATTCATTCTGTCGAGTCAAAGTCTGTACCTTATTTCATGCATTTGCTTGGGGCTCTGGTGCCTAGGGCATGAAAAATCATTTCATCTGGCTTCACTCTTCATACTCATACGCATTTAAAAGTAACAATTTTTCTTTTTAAAGATAAAAGATTTACAAATTTGCCTCAAAGTTTACCTGGAGCTTAAAATATTTTAGAGTAATATCTATATAGCCAAAATGGGTGGTCGGAGGAGGTAGAGTGTTTAACAGTTTCCTGAAGGATGGTAGATGGATGAGAAAAGACAATGTGAGAAGAAATATGGGTCCCTACCACATTTTTATTTTTTTAACATCTTCATTGGGGTATAATTGCTTTACAATGTTGTGTTCGTTTCTGCTGTATAACAAAGTGAATCAGCTATATGTATACATATATCCCCATATTCCACCCCCTTGCATCTCCCTCCCACCCTCCCTATCCCACCCCTCTAGGTGGTCACAAAGCACCAAGCTGATCTCCCTGTGCTAGGCAGCTGCTTCCCACTAGCTATCTATTTTACGTTTGGTAGTGTATATATGTCCATGACACTCTCTCACTTCATCCCAGCATACCCTTCCCTCTGCCCATGTCCTCAAGTCCATTCTCTACATCTTTATTCCTGTCCTGCCCCTAGGTTCTTCATAACCATTTTTTTTTAGATTCCATATATATGTGTTAGCATACGGTATTTGTTTTTCTCTTTCTGACTTACTTCACTCTATATGACAGACTCTAAGTCCATCCACTTCACTACAAAAAACTCAATTTTGTTACTTTTTATGGCTGAGTAATATTCCATTGTATATATGTGCCACATCTCCTTTATCCATTCATCTGTTGATGGACACTTAGGTTGCTTCCATATCCTGGCTATTGTAAATAGAGCTCCAATGAACATTGTGGTACATGACTCTTTTTGAATTATGGTTTTCTCAGGGTATATGCCCAGTAGTGGGATTGTTGGGTCATATGGTAGTTCTATTTTTAGTTCTTTAAGGAACCTCCATACTGTTCTCCATAGTGGCTGTATCAATTTACACTCCCACCAAGAGTGCAATAAGGTTCCCTTTTCTCCACACCCTCTACAGCATTTATTGTTTGTAGATTTCTTGATGATGGCCATTCTGACTGTTGTGAGGTGATACCTCATTGTAGTTTTGATTTGCATTTCTCTAATGATTAGTGATGTTGAGCATCCTTTCATGTGTTTGGTGGCAATCTGTATATCTTCTTTGGAGAAATGTCTATTTAGGTCTTCTGCCCATTTTTGGATAGGGTTTTTTGTTTTATTGATATTGAGCTGCATGAGCTGCTTGTATATTTTGGAGATAAATCTTCTGTCAGTTGCTTCATTTGCAAATCTTTTCTCCCATTCTGAGGGTTGTCTTTTCTCTTTGTTTATGGTTTCCTTTGCTGTATGAAAGCTTTTGTTTCATTAGGTCCCATTTATTTATTTTTGTTTTTATTTCCATTTTTCTGGTAGGTGAGTCAAAAAGGATCTTGCTGTGATTTATGTCATAGAGTGTCCTGCCTATGTTTTCCTATAAGAGTTTTGTAGTGTCAGGTCTTACATTTAGGTCTTTAATCCATTTTGAGTTTATTTTTGTGAATGGTGTTAGGGAGTATTCTAACTTCATTCTTTTACATGTAGCTGCCATTTTTCCGAGCACCACTTCTTGAAGAGGCTGTCTTTTCTCCATTGTATATTCTTGCCTCCTTTATCAAAGATAAGGTGACCATATGTGCATGGGTTTATCTCTGGGCTTTCTATCCTGTTCCATTGATCTATATGTCTGTTTTTGTGCCAGTACCATACTGTCTTGATTACTGTAGCACTGTAATATAGTCTGAAGTCAGGGAGCCTGATTCCTCCAGCTCCATTGTTCTTTCTCAAGATTACTTTGGCTATGTGGGGTCTTTTGTGTTTCCATACAAATTGTGAAATTTTTTGTTTTAGTTCTGTGAAAAATGCCATTGGTATTTTGATAGGGATTGCATTGAATCTGTAGATTGCTTTGGGTAGTATAGTCACTTTCACAATATTGATTCTTCCAGTTGAAAAACATGGCATATCTCTCCATCTGTTTGTATCATCTCTAATTTCTTTCATCAGTGTCTTATAGTTTTCTGCATACAGGTCTTTTGTCTCCTTAGGTAGGCTTATTCCTAGGTATTTTATTCTTTTTGTTGCAATGGTAAATGGAGTGTTTCCTTAATTTCTTTTTCAGATTTTTCATCATTAGTGTGTAAGAATGCAAGAGATTTCTGTGCATTAATTTTGTATCCTGCTACTTTACCAGATACACTGATTAGCTCTAGTAGTTTTCTGGTAATGTATTTAGGATTCTCTACGTATAGTATCATGTCATCTGCAAACAGTGACAGATTTAGTTCTTCTTTTCCAATTTGGATTCCTTTTATTTCTTTTTCTTCTCTGATTGCCATGGCTAAAACTTCCAAAACTATGTTGAATAATAGTGGTGAGAGTGGCAACCTTGTCTTGTTCCCAATCTCTGAGGAAATGGTTTCAGTTTTTCACTATTGAGAACGATGTTGGCTGTGCGTTTGTCATAAATGGCCTTTATTATGTTGAGGTAGGTTCCCTCTATGACTACTTTCTTGAGAGATTTTATCTGAAATGGGTGTTGAATTTTGTCGAAAGCTTTTTCTGCATCTATCGAGATTATCATATCCTTCAATTTGTTAATATGGTGTATCATGTTGATTGATTTGCATATATTGAAGAATCCTTGCATTCCTGGGATAAAACCCTCTTGATCATGGTCTATGATCCTTTTCATGTGCTGTTGGATTCTGTTTGCTATGTTTGCTAGTATTTTGTTGAGGATTTTTGCATCTATGTTCATCAGTGACATTGGCCTGTAGTTTTCTTTTTTTGTGACATCTTTGTCTGGTTTTGGTGTCAGGATGATGGTTGCCTCATAGAATGCGTTTGGGAGTGTTCCTCCGTCTGCTATTTTTAGAAGAGTTTGAGAAGGATGGCTGTTAGCTCTTCTCTAAATGTTTGATAGAATTTGCCTGTGAAACCATCTGGTTCTGGGCTTTTGTTTGTTTGGAGATTTTTAATCACAGTTTCAATTTCAGTCCTTTGGATTGGTCTATTTATATTTTCTATTTCTTCCTGGTTCAGTCTCGGAAGGTTGTGCTTTTCCAAGAATTTGTCCATTTCTTCCAGGTTGTCCATGTTATTGGCATAGAGTTGCTTGTATTAATCTCTCATGATCCTTTGTATTTCTGCAGTGTCAGTTGTTAGTTCTCCTTTTTTCATTTCTAATTCTATTGATTGCATCTTCTCCCTTTTTTCTTGATGAGTTTGTCTAATGGTTTATCAATTTTGTTTATCTTCTCAAAGAACCAGCCTTTAGTTATATTGATCTATGTTATCATTTCATTCATTTCTTTTTCATTTATTTCTGATCTGATCTTTATGATTTCTTTCCTTCTGCTGACTTTGGGGTTTTTTTGTTCTTCTCTCTCTCATTGCTTTAGGTGTAAGTTAGGTTGTTTATTTGAGATGTTTCTTGTTTCTTGAGGTAGGATTGTATTGCTATAAACTTCCCTCTTAGAACTGCTTTTGCTGCATCCCATAGATTTTGGGTCATTGTGTTTTCATTGTCATTTGTTTCTAGGTATTTTTTTATTTATTCTTTGACTTCTTCAGTGATCTCTTGGTTATTTAGTAGTGTATTGTTTAGCCTCCATGTGTTTGTATTTTTTTTACAGTTTTTTTCCCTGTAATTGATATCTAGTCTCATAGTGCTGTGGTCAGAAAAGATACTTGATTTGATTTCAATTTTCTTAAATTTACCAAGGCTTGATTTGTGATCCAAGATATGATCTATCCTGGAGAATGTTCCATGAGCACTTGAGAAGAAAGTATATTCTGTTGTTTTTGGATGGAATGTCCTATAAATATCAATTAAGTCCATCTTTTCTAATGTGTCATTTAAAGCTTGTGTTTCCTTATTTATGTTCATTTTGGATGATCTGTCCACTGGTGAAAGTGGTGTATTAAAGTCCCCTACTATTATTGTGTTACTGTCGATTTCCCCTTTTATGGCTGTTAGCATTTGCCTTATGTATTGAGGTGCTCCAATGTTGGGTGCATAAATATTTACAATTGTTATACCTTCTTGGATTGATCCCTTGATCATTATGTACTGTCTTTCTTTTTCTCTTGTAATAGTCTTTATTTTAAAGTTTATTTTGTCTGATATGAGTATTGCTACTCCAACTTTCTTTTGATTTCCATTTGCATGGAATATCTTTTTCCATCCCCTCATTTTCAGTCTGTATGTGTCCCTAGGTCTGAAGTGGGTCTCTTGTAGATAGCATATATATGGGTCTTGTTTTTGTATCCATTCAGCCAGTCTATGTCTTTTGGTTCATGCATTTAATCCATTTACCTTTAAGATAATTATCTATATGTATGTTCCTATTACCGTTTTCTTAATTGTTTTGGGTTTGTTTTTGTAGGTCTTTTCCTTCTCTTGTGTTTCCTGCCTAGAGAACTTCCTTTACCATTTCTTGTAAAGTTGGTTTGGTGGTGTTGAATTCTCTTAACTTTTGTTTGTCTGTAAAGGTTTTAATTTCTCCATCGAATCTGAATGAGATCCTTGCTGAGTAAAGTAATCTTGGTTGTAGGCTTTTCCCTTTCATCGCTATAAATATGTAATCACTCCCTTCTTGCTTGCAGAGTTTCTGATGAAAGATCAGCTGTTAACCTTATGGGGATTCCCGTGTATGTTATTTGTTGTTTTTCCCTTCCTGCTTTTAATATTTTTTTTTGTATTTAAATTTTGATAGTTGACTAGTATGTGTCTTGGTGTGTTTCTCCTTGGATTTATCCTGTATGGGACTCTGTGTGCTTCCTGGACTTGATTAACTATTTCCTTTCCCATATTAGGGAAGTTTTCAACTATAATCTCTTCAAATATTTTCTCAGTCCCTTTCTTTTTCTCTTCTTCTTCTGAGACCCCTATAATTCGAATGTTGATGTGTTTAATGTTGTCCCAGTGTGGTCTCTAAGACTGTCCTCAATTCTTTTCATTCTTTTTTCTTTATTCTGCTCTGCAGTAGCTATTTCCACTATTTTATCTTCCAGGTCACTTATCCGTTCTTCTGCCTCAGTTATTCTGCTACTGATTCCTTCTAGAGTTTTTAATTTCATTTATGGTGTTGTTCATCATTGTTTGTTTGCTCTTTAGTTCTTCTAGGTCCTTGTTAAATGTTTCTTGTATTTTCTCCATTCTATCTCCAAGATTTTTGATCATCTTTACTATCATTACTCTGAATTCTTTTCCAGGTACACTTCCTGTTTCCTCTTAATTTGTTTGGTCTGGTAGGTTTTTACCTTGCTCCTTCATCTGCTGCATATTTCTCTGTCTTCTCATTTAACTTACCGTGTTTGGGATCTCCTTTTTGCAGGCAGCAGGTTCGTAGTTCCCAATGTTTTTGGTGTCTGCCCCCAGTGGGTGAGGTTTGTTCAGTGTGTTGTGTAGGCTTCCTGGTGGAGGGGACTGATGCCTGTGTTTTGGTGGGTGGGGCTGGATCTTGTCTTTCTGGTGGGCAGAGCCCAATCCGGTGGTGTGTTTTAGGGTGTCTGTGAACTTAGTATGATTTTAGGCAGCCTCTCTGCTAATGCATGGGGTTGTGTTCCTGTCTTACTAGTTGTTTGGCATTGGGCGTCCAGCACTGGGGCTTGCTAGCCACTGAATGGGTCTGAGCATTGATATGGAGATCTCTGGGAGAGCTGTCACTGATTGATATTATGTAGGGTCCAGAGGTCTCTGGTGGTCCAGTGTCTTGAACTCTGCTCTTCCACTTCAGAGGCTGACATCAGGCTGGAGCACCAAGACCTTGTCAGCCACACGGCTCCAAAGTGAGCTCTCTGTTTCTTCCCAGGTTATTGTCATAGAGCTTTGTCAAAATGAGAATCATCTGTGATGAGGAGGTGCTCTTGGCTCCTGTGGCATCTCTGAGGTGCACAATGAGGTTGGTTCTTTGAGTTGGAAAGACTGCAAACTGGATTCAACTGGCTGCTGAAGGAAAGCACTCCTGCTGCCCAGGTGAAGAAGCTTTGCTTGGGTAATGCTCCTCCCTACCACATTTTTATGACATTTTTGTATTTGAAGTTTGTGTAAGAGCTAATTCTGTGGTCATCCTTGGAACAAAGAATAAATACCTGAACACCCATGTGACTCCTTCAGAATAGCCAGTAACTATGTGAGGTAAATGCCTGAAATTAGAATTACCCCTCATAGCAAAAACAAAGAGGTTCACTGATTTGCATAGTGCTAAATGATATGAGGAAAAAAGTTTATGTGAGTGTTCTTTCCATATCACTCCAACAACAGAAGGCTGATGGATATGCTCTCTATTCATGTTTTGCAGGAGCCAAATAGGAGAGATTTGGTTGTTTTGTAAGGTGTCAGAGTAAACTGTTATTACACAATATGGAAGTTTCCTAACATATGTTATCATTGGTCAGAAATAGAAAGTCTAAACAAAGAAAGGCCTTTTCACAGATTGCTTATTATTTTATGTTTAAATTTCTGTTTTTGATTTTCTAGTATTTCTTTTAATTAGCAAACTAGAAAAATTTTCTTAATGTGCTGATGAAAATTGGTTTTGGAATGAAAAAACCCAGTTTTATTTCAATCAACATTTATTTAATTAATTTGCTTGGTTAAAAAACAATATGCAAATAGAAAAATAAATAGAACATTTTATCTTATCGGTTCCATGTCCACTATTGTTGATAATGAGCCAATGGCTATCTAAATATTTTTATTTTCAGAAATCAGTGTAAAGACATAGAATTTCTTGTATTAAATATAATTACATATTAGGTTGCCATTTGCCTTGAACTTCCCTGGTCAAAAGTATAAGGAGGAAATTTCATGAAAGGAGTCATATATATATATACATATATATATATATATATATATATATATATATTATTTAATCTTACTTTTCAGTTAATTCTTTACAAATTAGGCACTAAGAAATTGGGAAACTAGCACTCACAAGCTCATCTTGACCCCTAGTCCCTGAACTTCTCTGTATCCTCTTGGTCCAGGCCTTTGTAGCTTCACTTTCCACTCAGAGCAGCTGACCACTATTGTTAGTCTTTGCTAGTAAGTAACCTGAATGATTTCAGAGATTTGTCCAAGTTATGGTGAGTTCCATCACTTCCTTAATTGCGGCTGAATAAATCTAAGTTCAAGGAATTCAAATATTTAGCTTAAATTTAAAATCCCACAAATTCCTTTGAGACAATGGCATATATGAAAAGTACCTACACACAGGCAAAAGTATGTGATTCTTCTGAGAGAAACAAATTTGAGATATAGATGCAAAATGAATTTGTGCTCTTTGGAGGTGGCCAGAGAATAACTATATAATCCTTCTAGGGCAGGAGAGAGCAAAGTCTAATGCAAAGGAAAAGTTGAAGGTATAAGAATGAGAATAATGGGGAAAAAAAAGGTTTCAGAGAGTCTTGAGGTAATTAATGGGACTTAAACAAGTGGAGGAATTACTTTTGCCGATGAGGGAAATGGAAGGTTCCTGAAGACAGAAGAATATATACAGGAAGGAAGAATGTGGAGAAAGTCAAAGGAATTCATGTGAAATAGATGCTTTTTTTTTTTTTCCAGAAAGGAAGAGGATAAAATGTGAAGAACAAAGGGAAAAAGAATGTAGAAAGTTTAAAGAATGAACAAAATAGGGACAGCTTCTGTCAGACATGAGAGAAGTCAACGTGAGGAAAATGCAGTAATTTCTAAGAATTCTGAGGATGTGGCTGAGAAGAGACAAACGTGGATTGTAGTCTCTTAGTTATTTTGTTCAGGTCTGGAATGGGAGTAAATGAGTAGATAAGACAGGTAAAGAAAAAATAAGCCAGCAATTACTGATATCTCACTAAGTTCTAAGCACTGATGGGTGAGGTCACTGCTTCAATCAATCAAGGAGGTGCTGGACTTAGTTATGGTTGAGGATTGGCACCAGGATGATTGTCTGAAAGAATTCAGGGATGAGTAAATGATTGACAGGGCCTCCAGGATACACAGGGGAGCCAGTAGAACTCCTAACTGGGGGTAAACAGAGAGCTAAGGAGCTAGAGGTCCTGGAATCTAGAAGAAGGGGTCAAAATGGGGATATGTGAGCAAGATATCAAGAAAAAACAGGAGGTTTTGGTCAAGAAGGAGATTTAATATTAGGGTTGGATTTATTTTATAGCTCAGGAAGTGGTCCTGCTTGTTTAAAGTAGAGGAAAACATTAGACTTCAGAAGGCCAAGGAACTCTCACTTGACTTTGACTTTTTTTAAATCTAAGGATTTTTTTTTTTGTCAAATGAGTTGAATAAATTATTGAAATTAGCTAAAATCCAAAGAAATAGCTAATTTGGTATGATTAAGAGTTTCCTGTGTTCTGTTTCCAAATCTCTTGTAAAGGACAGTGTTCTAAATTAATCTTGTGCTTAAAACTTAGTGTTACAACTCCAAATATAGATCCCTGTGTACTCACAGCCAAATTCATCATGAAATTGTTTAACTGGCAGTTGCAGCCATTCTTCTGCAATTTCTAAAGCCCATGAAGAATAGGACATGGGATGCATTTGATCACTTCAAATCTTTTTTTTTTTTAATTGAAGTATAGTTGATTTACAATGTTGTGTTAATTTCTGCTGTATAGCAAAGTGATTCATTTATACATATATATATACATTCTTTTTCATATTCTTTTCCATTATGATTTATCACAGGATATTGAATAGAGTTCCCTGTGCTATACAGTAGGATCTTGGTGTCCATGCATTCTATATATAATAGTTTGCATCTGCTAACCCCAAACTCCCACTCCATCCCTTTCCCACTTTCCTGCCCTCCACCCTTTGGCAACCACATGTCTGTTCTCTATGTCTGTGAGTCTGTTTCTGTTTTGTAGATAGCTCATTTCAAATCTTTATTTGAATGTTCTGTAATACAGCAAGTCCCAGTAATACAGACAAACGCATATTAAAATTAGAAATAAAAACACAGGCAAAAATCCGTGAATTCCTAGTTTCTTGTGAATTTTGCCCGTAGATTTTGGGACCAGTAAACTGGTTTCACAAGAAACAGTCTCATCTTCTAGATCACATCCCTGTTATTCTGCGTCTTTTTCCATCTTGTTCCCATATTCATTTGTTTCATATATATTATTTAGAACTGAGACCATCTAACCGTACCCACATAGCCCACTGTATGGATTAGTGGGACTTGGTATATAATTACGTTTTTTTCTAGATTATTAGTTTTTTCATATTATTGTTTTCTTTGGAAATTTGTGAGAAAACAACTCCCATAAAGGACAGTATAAGAATTCTTCAGTACTTTAGCTTTGGGCTTTTAGTTGATAATTTTAAGATTGCGTATGCATAAAGATATTAATGACAATTAGTTGAAAATAGACTTTGAGGTTTCCTACTGTTTTCAATCTTTTTTTCTGAGTAAGGTATATTGGCGCTGGAGATAATATATTTAGCAGTTTTATGGCCTCAGTAACATATATGCTTTCAGAGGCCCATATTGAGCCCACTTTTGTTTAGCTTCCTCTGCATTTAATCAGCCCAGCATGATTACCTGAATCACACTGATGTAGCCTCATCATGGGGGATCCCCTTTCTCCATCAGCAGACCTAATAAAACAATGGGGAAGGAAGTACAAGTAAGAAAGGTGGTTTGAAGTAACACCAAAGGAAGGGAGATTTTGCTACGTGAGGCCTACATGATAAGTGGTTTGTGGTGAAGTGGAACTCCATCAGTGGAATCTTAAAACTGTGAAGCAGTTGTACCCCAGGTGGGCGTCATGTCCCCTCCGAACAAGAAGGGGCAAGTAGGGATGATGTCGCCGGAACTTAGTACAGGTGCAGAGCACAAAGGTGAAATATAAAAAGAAACCTGAGATAAGGTATTAAAAAAAAAAAAACAGAAAACTTGTGGGTAAGCTCATAAAATGCATAAAGGGAGTTTCTAATGTCCTACTATAATATTTCAGACCCCAGAACTTCTTTTTTTTAATTAAAAAATATATATACAATTTTGAAAGGTTACTTTCCACTTACAGTTATTACAAAAAATTGGTTATATTCCCCGTGTTGTACAATACATCCTTGAGCCTATCTTACACCCAACAGTTTGTACCTTCCACTCCCCCACCCTGAAAATTCCCCTCCCCCTTTCCCTCTCCCTGCTGGTAACCACTAGTTTGTTCTCTGTATCTGAGTCTGCTTCTTTTTTGTTATATTCACTAGTTTGTTGTGTTTTTCAGATTCCACATATAAGTGATATGATACAGTATTTGTCTTTCTCTGTCTGACATTTCACTAACATAATGCTCTCCAAGTCCATTCATGTTGCTACAGATCAGACCCCAGTTGAGACTTCGTCTCAAGTCAGCTGGTAAAAAGACACGTTCTTCTTCTTTCATCATAGTCCGTAAGAAATCCAGTGTGTATCTTTCTTGGTAGTGTTTACAATCATAGAAGTGATGCTAAAGTATACGTATTGACATCCCAGCAAAAATTACTTCAGTATATTCAACCTACCTTTTTTTTTTAAGCTCAAATTCTAGTAATAACTGCTTTCTCCGCTTGTATACTTTATTTCTTTTTTTCTTTGAGTGGGTTTCCCTGAAGTATTAAAATATTTTGGTGCACCAAATATTTTGTGCAGCCACAGAAATGAAAGGGAGTTTGTTAAAAGGCTAAGCAATGGAAGATTATTAGCATAATAGCCAGAGAATTTGTATGCTCAGCTGAAAATGCAAATTCTGATTCAGTAGGTCTGGGGCTGGGCCCAAGGTTCAGCATTTTTAACAACTTTCGAGGTGATGTTGAAACTGCTAATTGCTAAGTACATGCTACTTCCACTCTTTCCTTGCTGCTTTTATTTATCTGCTAGTGCCTCCTGAGCTATCAGATAAACTGAAAGACCAGAAGTATTCCTGGATCCCTGTATTTATATTTATATACCTAGAGAGTTTTCTAAAAGAGTGTTTGGTATGTAATTAATAGGTGTCCTTTAGGCCAGCAGTTTTGTGACTTTTTTTCTCTAGAGGATAGTATTATGAGTATAACTTTATTGTGATAGGCCACATGATAATAACAGAATCAATGTTGAGAGGGTGTCAGGATGCTTGTATCATATTTTATACTCTGCATCTAACTGGTTATGTTAGACTAATAATCTCTCAGTACCCTTTCAACTTGGTGTTTTAAATCCAATGAGTGCAAGATAGACCTATTTAGCCTGTGATGTCACTCCCCAATATTTATTAGCTTTAAATAATAAATATAGCTCTTCCTGTATGTCTCTCTGCTAAGGTTGCTTTTTCCAGTGGGAAGATGCCTCTTCAAGACTGCTTTAAAGCCTAAAGATTTTTAATTCCTCTTAAAACTAATTTCTCTCTTTCAGTTGAGATCTGTTTTGAGAGGAGATACCACACCCACAGGCCCCTGATGATCAATTATTTCCTCTGCCCGGATTTTTGTTATGCAACCCAGCTAGGCTGAGTTGCTACAGGGAGGCTCACAAGATAAACTGCCTCCCTTTGGCTCTGATGTTTTCTTCAGTTACACAAACAGCAGCCAGAGAATCTGGAGGAGATGAGAACTACAAGAATTCTGGGAGATGCTAACGATTAGCTCTTGCATTATTAGTCTCTGGAGATTATTAAAGCTCAGAGTCCCTCATGGCACTGTCAGAATAGCAAAGTGACACAGAAGCAGGCAGCAGTCAGACAGCGTCATTCAACTGCCCGGGATAATGCTTTCCCCACACACAGGGCGGTTTGCCCCCAGAGTCCCACATTCCGCCCAGGAATCAGCAGACCCTGCCTGGCCATGATGGGTTTAACTATATCTAATCAGTCTGGAGGGCTGATAGCTGTGAAACACTTTGCTACCCTGTGAGGGAAGCCTATCTTTCTCTAATAAAACAGAATGTAGTTACTGTACCACTCGTTTCCTAAAGCACTCTCCTTTGTATTATTAATTTTTTGAAAGTGTAAGTTTGGGAAAGTCTTTAGAGACACCAACTCTATTCATCTTCTGAGTGAATACATTTCTTTATGAAAATAATGCTCTTGGAATGCTATTTTGTTTGTGGTTCTCCAAGGAGAGAGCTTTTTATCTCTCTGCCTATTCTGCTCTATTTAAGAGTGAAGCTCGTAATGATACGACTGTCAAAAGGAAAGAAAACATCCTAAGACATCGTGGACTGAAGCATCTAGGAAGGGTAAAAATTTGCCAGTAAAACCTTTAGTACTATTGTGCAGGCATTTTTGCAGCTTGCACGACCAGTGAGCAACTTTTTGGAGGCACAGAATTCACTCCTAGAAAAGAGTGGAAGTCTATTGACACTATGTGGGTAAAAAGCAGAGCAATCCACATACCAGGGGCTTTGTGCATTTCAAGATAGGAACACGAGAGGTAGATGTTATTGTAGCATACACAATATAAAGCAGAGCGCATGGGAAAGCTATGGGCTTTGAAGTTAGACACATCTAACCTAAGACACAGATCTGCTTTGCAGCTTTGGGCACATTCCTTTCTATTTTCCACTTTTTTTTTCACTTGTAAAATGGGGATCATAATATCTTCTGCACAGGGTTGTTGAAAGGATCAAATCAGATTGGTATAAGTTAATTTCCTGGTATATAATACATGACTAATAAATGTCAGCTTCGGTAACATTCTTTCATAGGCAGTGTTCACCGCTTCTTCATTTCTATCTCTTTTATGGGTCTTTATGACATTTCATTGAAGTTATTTGTGTTCAAGTCTGTGTAGGTTTTGCTTTTCTCTTGGACACGGACCGTGTCTTATGATATTAATATCATTAAATTTGAGGTCGAAATACTGGGGTTCAGCCAGTATACGTTTTTTCATTAGTAACGATGGGGGTGGTAATACTTCTCAAAGCAGCCATGAAGATTAAATGGGAAACCACAATAGGTACCGTCCCTTGACACAGTGCTTGGCACAGAGTGATGTCTAAGAAGATGTTAGTTCCATTCTTCCTTTCCTTCTTTTGCACAGTTAGTGCCTAGCAGTTTGTGACACATTTTTTCATATACATAATGCCATTGCTTAATGAATGAGGGAAACTGTGGACAAGTAAGTGTGTGAAAGTGTGAGTAAAATAGAGCATTGGATAGAAAGTCAGAGCTTTTGGTTCCATTGCTGCCTTTGACTTTAACTGTGTAGTTGGGTAACCTGGTGGTGGTG
The DNA here is from genome assembly GCF_028023285.1 of Balaenoptera ricei. NCBI lineage: Eukaryota > Metazoa > Chordata > Mammalia > Artiodactyla > Balaenopteridae > Balaenoptera > Balaenoptera ricei. The sequence continues at coordinate 57,478,954 of NC_082643.1, forward strand.
GGATGAATTGGGAGATTGGGATTAACATATATACACTAATATGTATAAAATAGATAACTACTAAGAACCTGCTGTATAAAAAAAAAAATTCAAAAAAAACATATATAAAAGTTGTCTTTGAAACACACACACACACACACACACACAAAGAGAATGCACTTGTACTCTAGGTCCCAGTGTCTGGCATTGTAAAGGAGGAATTGAGTTGAATGGACTGCATACTGTGTTGTTGTTGTTTTTTTTCTAGATTTAATCTACATGACGCAAAAATCTGAGATTTTGTCAAGATCTAAGCTTTTGATTTATATGAAAACTTACCTTCCAGAAACACAAAAGTGCCATGGTAAATGATAGAACACATTTTTCTCTAACATGATAAGTATGGTAGGAGTGAATGCAAAAGAGTAAGATGTCCTTGAAGGATAGCCACAATGATGACTTCATTCACCTGTTTAATGACAGCGATTCGTTTTGGATAATGGAGAACAGGACAGTTCATTATCAGCCTAACATTTCAGGCTTACTAAAAGTCATATCTTTCTGTGAAGAATGTCTTCACAGTAAAGAACTTCTGAGGCCTTAAGATGCAAAAACATGCCTTGGCTACTTCTACAAAACAACACACAGATGCTATACCACATGATGATTTTAAGACTGGTTCTCAGTGTGGTCCCCAAACTAGCAGCTTAAGCAACAATTGGAAATGTGTTAGAAAAGAATCTCAGGCCCCGCCCCAGACGTTCTAAATCAGAAACTGTGTGGGTGGATCCAGCCATCCATGATCCAGGTGATTCTGAGTCACACTAAAGTTTGAGACTCACTGCTTTCAGGAAAACAAAATCTTCAGTGCTGACCAGTGTTCTGAACCTTGGCTTATTGGCTGTCCAGAATTAATCTCAACAAAGCTCTTTCTCATAAAATGGAAAATATTTCAACATTTCAATATCATATATATATATATATATATATATATATATATATATATGCTCACATGTTCAGAGACTATCCTATGTTCTTCCACTTTCTAAACATAACAATGATCCTATTCCTTTCTGAGAAAACAGTGAAGTTCTTATTTGAAGAGCCGTTAAGTTCATTTATTTTTACCTATTGTTAGTATAGATACATGTATTCTTCTCTTTCCTCTCTTTAAAAAAAAAACATGCTCTCAAATACTCAGGATGAACAAAACTTCTGAAGACTTTGAGATGAAATCACTTTCCTTCACACACCAAGACCCCAGCAGCCATGTTGCCTTTGAGCTTAGAGTGTCCACAAATCCACCTCCTCATCACACTTCCCTTGGTCTTTGTTGAAGCAAAACGAGAGATCAGCTGCTGTGGGTGCAAGTTTTCTCTTTTGCAAGTTTTCTCTTTGTTCCTATTCCACTTCCTTCCTAAAGTCTCCTTTAGTTTCAGAAATAATGAGAAGAATTTCTCTCCTCCATACTTTTTATCATAGTTAGAGGAAAGGGAAAAACCTCATTAAAATAACGAAGTGATTTCAGCATGATTAATTATGTCCCAAAGCCATTGATGTCCATAGGTAATGAAAACACTCAACTATCCTCAGCTCTGCTTGTAAGATATAGTTATTTGCTCCTTTTCAGCAACGGTGGATGTGTAGGAGGGAGCAGGCTCTGGCACAGCCGAACTTAGATGAATGATCTCTTTCATCTCGTGCTGCAGCTGGATCAATTTGGTCACCAGGAGTAGACAGATTTCATCCAAGTCGTTTGACAGAAATTCATTTGGCACAGAGAAATCATTGAGGAGTTTGCAATGTCTGTTGTCAATGAAATGAATTTAAACATGGGAAAAGGAAAAATCCTTCACTTAGATGTAATGGGGGAGGAGGAAAATGAAGGCTCACCAAACATTACAAGCTATTCTGTCAAAAAATTGTGTTTTATGGCTAATTGAGCACCGTAGCCGGATGATATGTGTGGTCACCTGCTTAACTTGGGCCAGTTATTTGATTCTAAAGAGTTGAATTTAAAGATATTAACACACATTAGTGATATAATTGTTTTTGATTATAAAAGGAAAAATATATGAAATTCATTTGTACTTGATATCTGTTTACCCTGATTTATAGAATTGATTCTGATCAGCATTCTTCACCAGGGGAAACAATTGCATGTATTATTACTGCTCTTTTGAATAGAAAGTAGATCTGAAATCACATGAATCATCATAATAAGGTTTTATGAACCTCAAAGTAAAACCAAAGGTAAAACAGCAGGTGTTTGGATTTTAGTTAATAGGGAAAAGATGCTTTCTTGTACCACAAAAGGAAGCTCCATAGTCACTGGCAACAGATGAAGATATTTTGAAGCACATAACTTCTTCCAAAGTGAAACACACAAATGAATAAGTTATTAGAGAAGACCTAGAAATATGGATTGACTGTAAATGGAGTTTGCAGCTTGATATATGTGAATTGAATTGCAATACCGATAACACAAATGCTCAGACATAATAGGATTCCTAAGAGAGTGGGTGGTTATAGGCCTCAAAAGCCATAATAGCAATCTCCTCTCTCTTTAATGGCTAATCTTTCTCCAGTCATGTTCTGTAGGTAATGCTGTGGATGGGATTTAGTCATTTAATTATGAGGCTAGGGGAAAAAGGGCCATAAACCAAAGCTCATGTTACTCAAGTAGAAATAAAAACTGACTGTCTTAAATTCATCTCACTGTGCTAAAGGCAGAGGGTTGCTGGCAAACATGGAAGTATTTTCATTCTAAGATAAAAAGCAAGATTTCATTCTCCACATTTTGAAATTAGACCTTTTCTCAGTTTCTTAGTGTTTTACTGATAGTCCTCAAGACTTACTATGTAAGCTACAAGTATCATTATCTTTTAGGATATTTACACACTTCAACTATTTCAGTGAAGATCTGTTTATTCGGCATTGACTATGTGAGAGGTATCGTGCTTCCATATACCTGTTTTCCTGTCACTCATTTTAAATCCTTAGTATTAAGTCAATGGAGTCAGTTGATATTTGAATTTATTTTCTTAGGAGCTATCTCCTACATCCACAGGACAAACATTTTTGCTTTACACTACCTCCCAAACAGGAATCGGCTTTTCAAGTTTGAGAGCAATGGGTCTCAACACTGACCTTATATTAGAATCACCTGGGGAGTTTTAAAAACTAGCGATTTTTTTCCTCCTGCAGATCAGTTAAATTAGACTTGCTTGCGGGTGAGTCTCAGGCAGTCATATTTTTTAAACTCTCCAGGTGATTTTAATGTGATCCCTAGCCATGATGGAGAGCCAATGTTTTCTGATTTTGACTAGAGAAGTAAATGTATGTTTAATTATTCTGTTTCATCTATTCATTTCCTTTCCTCTTCCAGGCTTAAAATAATTAAGTCATGGCCACTCTTTGCATCTTGTTTTATAGATTTAAACATTCCATTTATTACAGTTCTCACCTGTGGCCAAATATATTTTCATTGATTGAAATATAACTAAAATTATTACAGAGTTTTGGGAAACATCAAAAATCCAAATTTTTATTTCTAGGTTGAATTCTATAATTAATTAGTTATTTCATCTCAGGTGAGAGTGACTTGGAAAAAATAAATGTCAAAATATTAATAACAAAAGTAGAGCATGATAGCACTTTACTGCCCTTCTCATAATTAAAAAAATTTGTATGCTTTAGTTATTTCTTTACCTTTTGTCATCCTTCCTGATTCTTTATTGTTGGTCTTGGATCTTAGTTTTATCTTTTAACTAGAGATTTTCTCCTGGTGAATGGTTCATTTTTGCCTATTAATATTTTAACATACTATGAAATATTTAAGACTTTGAAAGAACTAAAACATCACCAATCCAACTTGAAGCCCCTGTGCAGCTCTTTTTCCCTCAATTACAATGCCAGATTTAGCAAATAAAGATATAAGCCACCAGTAAAATTTGAATTTCAGATAAACTACCCAAAACTTTTCAGTTGTCCCAACTATTGCATGAGACATATTTGTATTAAATAATTATTGGTTTTTATCTGAAATTTAGATTTCACTGGGCATCCTCTGTTTTATCTGGCAACCGTACTCCCAACTCAATGTGCATTTCTTTCTACTTTCACTATGTATGTAATGATTTAAAAGTTTATATAAATGGTGTCATATCTTAATATATACTTATTACATGTGTATCTTTGCAATCTTTTTTTTATTTTTGGCCCAATAATATGTTTGTGAGTCCCCCATTTCATTCATGCAGCTCTACTTCATTCATTTTCAACACCATATAGTATTCCATTGAATGACTATTCCACAAATTAGCTACACATTCTTCTGGTGGACATAAATTTCTATATTTTTGCAATTACAATCAATGTTTCTATGAACATTTTTCTATGTCTCCTCATGTAAGTATCTGAGTTTCTTTTGGATTTATATCTAAGAGTAAAATTGCTATGTTGTGCATTGTATATAACATGTCTATTAATCATTAATTGGCCAATACCTGAAATGGGAGAAAACTTGAGGCTTTTAGATATGTTGGCAATAATGTGATATATTTATTGAAAGTTTTACATTTTCAGTTTCCAGTCCTGGAATGAATTTTGTGTAACATCTTATTTTATGATCCAAAAATGCTTTGACATATATACTATAAAAATAATAATGATAATGATGATGACTCTAGTTTTGACAATTAATGCATTTTTAACTGTTTTCTCATTTGATACACATTACACTCCTGGGAGAGGTATTGTTAATTACATTTTTACAGATGAAGAAACTGAGTTAGGGAAGTTATATATTTATCTCAAATCCCTCAGACATCAGTACATGGTAGACCCAGGATTGAAACCTGAATTTTCTAAATTCAAACCTCAGGTTTTTCTTTATTACAACTCCTAAATGCATTTAAATATGGACAAAGTAATTTTGGTATTTCAGAAGCATCTTCTTAATATTTTCTCATATCAACAAATTATTTAGGTAGCGTATATTTTAATAGTCTAATTGCTTTGAGAAATGTGGCAAAACATATACTGTATTTCTTAACTTGGAATATATTTTGTCTTAAAATAAGTGCCAAATTGCATTTGACTAGTGGCACCAGATGCAGGCATGCTATCTCTTCATTGCATGTTTCCAAGCCTGCTCAGTAGACTGTGTTCCCTCCTTACTGACGATGGTTTACAAGAAAAAAGACTAATGACAATAATCATGCAAACATTGTTATTCCTAATATTTGCAAACGCTCGCCCAACAAACCAGGATGTTATGAACAAAGTTCCTGGGATTATTCTATACTTAATGAACATTAATTTTTTGAGATTATAAAAACCTATTTTTATGCTTCTAATCGTAGATAGAAAAATAGAAATTCCAAGAGATTAGTTAATTTACTCCAAATTTTCGTAAATCAGTGAAGTGGAACCAAAGTCCAGACTTTCAATAAGAAAGAAAAACTGTCAATGTTTTCTAATAATTTCATGAAAAACTTATAGTGTGTAGTAAGCAGAATAATGGCCCCCAAAGATATCCTTGATGATTCTTGAAAGCTGTGAATATGTTATGTACATGGCAAAAGGGATTTTGCTGATGGATTCAGTTAAGGACTTTGAGGTGGGGAGAGTATCCTGGATTGACCAGGTGGGCCCCATCTAATCTCACGAGTTCTTAAAAGTGGAGAACCTTTCACAGCTGGAGCCAGAAGAGAGAGAAACCATGGAAGAATGGTCAGATAGACGCAAGCTTGCTGACTCTGAGTTTGGGGAACAGAGTCGTGAGCCAAGGAATGTGGGCAACCTCTAGAAGCTGGAAAAGGTAAGGAAATAAACTCTCTCCTAGGTCGTCTTGTAACCCTGCCAACTCCTTGATTTCATCCCGGTAAGAACTATTTTGGACTTCTCATCTATGAAACTCTCCTAGAAAATTTTGTGTTAAGCTATCAAGTTTGTGGTAATGTTTTACAGTGCAATAGAAAAATAATGCATAGTATATTTTGGCTGTACAACTATAGTGTTTGTGTAGGTAATTGGTAAACTCAGTAATTCAGCAAATATTTCTTGATAATTATGATGATAATTATAGTAAGGAGGAATAATACCACCCTTGGCGATAGGAATCCTGGTATCTTGTAATTTGTGTGTATAAGAATCAACTTGTTTTTTATTTTTAAATGCTGATTGATGGTATCTAAAAAATTTCTAATTCAGAAGTTTTAGAGTAGGATCCTGATGGAGATGCAAAATAGAACAGTCACTTTGGGAAATGGGTTTAGCATTTAGAAACCCAAATGTATGTCATTTGATAAATAAATCAACTGTAATACACCCATACAATGGATATTTCTCAGAAATAAAAAGTTACAAACTACTGATAAGTGCAGTGATGTGTGTGAATCTCAAAATTATTAATGTTTAGCAATTTAGACACAAAAGCCAACATACGTTATTTTCCACTTATATGAAATTTTGAAAAGGGCAAAACTAAAGAAAGGGATAGAAATCAGATCAAAATTGCCTGAGGCTGTGGGTTGAGGGATGGGATTGATTGCAAAGGGGGGTGAGGGAACTTTGTAGGCTAATTAAAATGTTCTTTGTCTTTATTATGGTGGTAATTATAAGAAAGTGTATCTTTACCAAAATTCACTGGAATTTACGGTAAGAGGGTGAATTTTACTATATGTACATTTTATTTTCATAAACCTGACTTAAAAAAAGTAAAGTCTGTTTAACTATGTCTTGGAATGCACTTTTAAGTCAAACAGCTACAACCATCTCACACAGTTTAGGAAACATTGGACTCATGTAGCTCAGGGTAAGGAATTGAAACCATGTTCTTTCACTTGATTCCTAACAAGTACTAATTAAGCCATGAAACCCCAATGAAAGTGATATAATAGGAATCCTCACTAGGCTCTGAAAGGACTCAACTCTGATCCAGTTTTCAAACTACATCCTAAGAGAGCCATGAATTTCAAGTCCTTGTGTGCATAGAGATAAAGAGCATCGTGCTCCAATTAATCTTCTCAAAAGAGAGGGAAAAAAAATTCTAGACTTGTAAAGGAAACTCAGCATTCATCTTTTCCTTCTGTGAATCCATCTGGTTTTGTAGTATGAGTTCATTACCTTTTCCAAGAATTCTCACAATTAAAATCTCTGTTAAAGGGAGAAAACTTATCGCTAGTAAAACAATCAACTGATTTTTTAAATAAAATTACCTTAAAAGTATTAAAATTCATTTTACATAACAAAGGGTTAAGGATTCTGTTTAGTGGCTTTTGGTTTTAAAAAAGCCTGAGGTGTTGCACAAAATATATTGATATATTTCAAAATATTCATTTTACCTTTTCTCTCCTCTACTATCTTTTACCTTATATCAAGAAAACTTTCTGGCACTTAGTAATCCAAAAAGAGGTTACCCTAAAGTCTATGAAGTTCTCCTGAGCCAGAGACTGAGAGTCTGGGCAGTGATTTCAGAATGAGTCATGTTGATATTTACTGTCAGCCTATGGTAGGAAGTGACTATATTACCATTTCCTGATTCCTTGAGCACAATAAAATAAAGGAAGTTTCCAGAGGCCTTCACAGAGACAGTGATTCTTTTTTTAACTGAGTTATAACAATATCAAGATAGAAGAGAATGATTACATTTTTGAAAGTAACTTTAATCGTGTGTAAAGGACGTGTTAACATAGTGCAGGTGGGTATTGCAATAGTTCTGATGGGAGTTAGCTAGAGTGGTTGGGATGTATTGCAACAGGCCAGGTGAGTGATGGTGCAGGGTTGGTGAGAAGAGACTTAAGGAGAGGTAGGCCTTAGGGACTTGCTGACTAATTAAATAGAGAGCTAGAGTGAGCCAGAGGGAAAGTTTGGGAAGTTTAGGGATGGTTCTAAAGGTTACTAGATATTCAAGTCAACTATCTTAAACTGCCAGGTCCTAGAGCAGTGATTTTTAACACTGGCTTTAGAGCATATTAATGTACCTCAAACCTTGCACAGGTGTGCCACCAAACTTTGATCAACACATAAATTCTACTTTTGTTCCACCTTAATGTTCTGGGAACTTCATTTTAGAAGACACCATTTTTCCAGGTTCTTTATTTCCATGAAATATTGTGTCCCTTCTTACTATTTCATACAATTCCATTTTCTGGAGTGATTTAGTATATCTCTAAGAGTGACACATTCTTATAGGATAAAGGCCATTAATCTTAATATCACTTTTTATCTGACTGGAAACTCCTTTCCTTGAGTGATAGTCAATTCTGGCATGCCAAACCTCCACATGCTAAAATAGCTCTCTAAATATATTTTAACTAAAGCATGTTGGTGAAAAAAGCAAAGGAAAAAAAATCTGAAAAATAAAGCCCCATTGTTTGATTTCAGAACTTTGCTCTTCTGCCAAAGTCAAGGTCTGCAGAAAGCGCTGACAACTTGATCTGTAATTAAAAGAAAAGATACTTACAAGAACTACTCATATGCTTTATGGTATCCCCCGAGATCATTTAACTGACTAATTTGGACAGACTAGACAACAGATTGAGGGCCCAGTCTCCTCTCCTTTTATAACTTTGTAAATATAATCCCAAATTGATTGGTCTCTAATACATGAGAACCAAATGAAAAATTAATTAGATTGGCTACAACCCTGATGTGAGCACTTTCCTGCTTTGTTGCTTTGTTTATTTGATCCTTTTTCTTTTGATTTATCAATAAAGTAGTCCATGTGGAAAAAATAATAGAAGAAAGGTAAGGGTAAGCATCAAAGTAATCCTGACAAACTGTAAAACTGAGCAGTCTCTGCAAAGTGTAAGATTTAGAGTTGGTCTCTAGGTATTAACTGCACTATAAACAATATATTAACATGAAATCAATATTTTTCAATTATTAAACTTATGAACTCTTCTGTATATTCTTTTTATTTTTCTATCTTTGTACTGGAAACAAAAATTTCTGTTAATGTTTATCTCTTAGTTTCATCTGTACCTAAACATTCATTAAAGAACTGACTTGAAAGCAGTTATAGTCAGAAAATTAGAAGTTTCATGCAATGTAATCCCCTCATTTTTATGTGTGAAGGCACTAAAAACTTTGGAGGCTAGTGGTAGTATTGGGGGATAAGAAATCATTTTCCTTGACTCCCATTCCTGTGCTCAACAACTTTACTTAGAATTTCAATAATCGCCATTAGCTCAATATCCTGCCAGCAGAAGAGCGAGTTTTTATGGCATTAAAATATCCTTTCAAGGCACTGAGAAAATTTATTTTAAAGCATCTTAGTTAATATCAAATTTGGTTATGGATATAATTATTTTATGCTTGATTCTAGACCCAAAAACTAGGTCTATAGAAAGCCACAAATCAAATATAAAGCAAATAATAAAAACTGTTTTATTTATATTACAAAGTATATTACAAAGTACGTTGTAAGCCTTTTAGTCAATGGGCATATCATAGTTTTCCTAAAATATTTGACTTTTACTTAGTTGGTATTCAGTAGTGGATGAAACATGAATTCATCAGGTAATGTGTAATATTAATATTTTTGACTTTTGATTTGTGAGAAAAATATAAACTCATCTGTGAAGGTGAATTCTTGAACTGAATTAGTTACTAAAATCACATATTCAAAAATTTTTCAGATGGAACTAACTGCTCAGATTAATATTCAAAACTAGCCTATGGTAAAACATGAGTTATTTAATATACAAGTTGTGCTAGGCAGAATAATGTCCCCAAAGATGTCCACATCTTAACCTTTACCATTATATTATCTTATATGGCAAAAGAGATGGAATTAAGATTAAGGATTTTATAATAGGGATATGGAGCTAATGGAGTCACACAGTCCTTTAAAAGTGGAAGAGGAAGGCAGAAGAGTCGCTTAGAAAGCTGCAAGGATAGAAAAAGAAATAAGAAATGAGAGGTTCAATATGTCATTGCTGATTTTAAAGATGGAGAAAGGGGGGACATGGGCAAAGGAATGCAAGTGACTTCTAGAATCTAGAAACAGCTCTCAGCTGATAGCTAGCAAGGTAAAAGGGACCTCAGTACTACCACTGCAAAGGACCTGAATTTTGTCAGCAACCTGAATGAGTAAGCAAATGGATTCTCCCTTAGAACTTTCAGAGAGAAACATAGCACTGGTGACAACCTGATCTTTAACTCAGTGAGACTCATCTCAGACTTCTGTCCTATAGAAGTGTTTTAGCTACTAGATTTGTGGTAATTTTTTATTGCACCAATAGAAAACTATTACACAGGCTCTTAAAGTAATGTGAAAAGAACCAGGTGTGTTAGTAACTTGTGAGCTAGTATTTTTTTTTGAATTTTATTTTATATTTTTATACATCAGGTTCTTGTTATCTATTTTATACATGTTAGTGTATATATGTCAATCCCAATCTCCTGATGCTAGTGAGTATTAATCCTTATAATACACCAAGCCTAACTCCAAGCTATGCTCTTGGGACAGTACACATTATTTGCTTCTATTCCTATCAGTAAAGTAAGCTGTTGATCTGGTCTTGTTTGTTTGCTTAGTTTTTTATGTAGGAAAGGGCTCTTGTGGAGCCAGTCAACTCCGCAGTTATCAGCAGGGACACTTTCTTCTATTGGTTTAGGTGTTCTGATGAAAATAGCTTAAGTAAAATCTTGCCTACCCTGAGGAAAAATTAAGAAAAAAAATTTGTTATCCTTTCACCATTCCAGTAGCTACTTCAGTCAATGAATAATCAATACAAGTTTTCTAGCTGATTCTAAATAAGAGCTTATGGGACTCCCCTGGTGGTCCAATGGTTAAGACTCTGCACTCCCCATGCAGGCGGCCCAGGTTCGATACCTGGTCAGGGAGCTAGAACCCACAGGCCTCAACTAAGACCCAGTGCCAAATAAATAAATATTTTAAAAGAAAATAAAAGCTTACTCATAATTCAGTCACTAAATCAATATACATTGAGGGCTTCTGTCAATCACTCTCTTAGACAATGATATAGTAACAAGAAAACAACTGTGTATCTTCATAAAGCCTGGAATCTAGAAATAGGCAAGAAAATAAGTATAATAAGTTGGGAAAATCATATTTAACGTTTGCCCTCCGAGGTGAGGTACAGGTAACAACTACTCAGTGAGTAGCTATGAAGAAAAGATGGTTATGAAAATTAATTCCAGAGATGTTGGATCCACTTAAGCACAGACCATTGGTTTAGTTGAGTGGACTACACAATAATACACCATTTATGCTAAATGCTCTACATGGAGAAAGCAGTCATTACTAGAATTTGAGCTTAAGAAAAGAAACGTAGGTTGAAAATACTGAAATAATTTATCCTGGGATGTCAATATGTACTCTTTAGCATCTCTTATATGATTGTAAACACTACCAACAAAGACATATACTGGATTTCTTACAGACTGTGATGAAAGAGGAAGAACATGGTCCTTTTACCAGCTGACTTGAGGCAGTCAGACAATGTAATAACTGAATTGATAAGGGATAGTAAGAGCCCAGCTGAAATTCAAGGGATGACTTCTCTGGAAGTTGTTGTGTGTGTGTGTGTGTGTGTGTGTGTGTGTGTGTGTGTGTGTGTGTATATGTATGTGTGCGCGCATGCACGCACCTGTGAGAGAGATCACGTAACGGGTATGTGACAGTGTTCCTGTCAAAGGGAAGTATACATGCAAAAAATAAGAAGAACAAGGTTTGTTGAGGGAATTACAGGTCAAAATGACGAGAATGTGGAATGTAAGTTACATATATACATTTTAACATAATTTCTCAATATAATTCCTTAAACTAAACCTTACATAGGACTATTAATTACTGAGATATTATGCTGAAGTACTTGTGGCCAGGGAGACCTGATTGTTCAGCAGAAACAACTTTTTCAAACAATGAATTACTTATATGATGAGAGCTATGGTTTATCCTTCCTTTCCTCCTTCCCTTACACCCTCCTTTCATGAGAATTTATAAAGCACTTGTTAGATGTAAGTAACTCTGCTGGGTACCAAGGATGCAGAATGGAAAACATAACACATGGTTACTATGTGATAAGTACTGTGATAGAGTCTTATGGAGAGGTACCTATTCTGTTTGGGCTAGTAGGCTGGCTACCAATGGTACTTGCTTTGACTCAAAGATGATTAGGAGTCAGCTAGTAAGAGGAGGATGACAGGAGCCTGTGCTAAACCAGGCGTAGGGAACTATGTGTAAAGACACAGAGGTATGGGAAAGCACGATTCATTTGGAGAACTGTCAGCAGCTTAGATTGTTTTAGCACAGAGTGGGAATGGAGTGTGGCAAGACAGGTTTGTAATCATGAAGTATCTTATATGCTATATTTGGACTTAACACATCAAAGCAGTTGGAATATTTTAAGTGGGATTGATGATAATATGTTCCAGGTAAAATGAAAATTATATCGCCTTATTTAATCACTTATGAATGTACTATTGTTTTCTGTTTTACATATATAGAGAGGGGGAGAAAGGGGAGGGGGAAGGGAGGAAGGAGGAGGTAGAAGAGAAAAAGTTTTACATGGTTCTTGAAGTCACCATCTGAGTCAATAGCCTGCTTAAACAAGATTCTGTCCTCGTGCAATGGAATTTTTTGGGTTTTTTTGAAGAATTTTGAAGAATTTTTTTTGGTGGCAATGTAAATGATGCACTAATGCAGGAAACATTTTTTAAAAAGACACAACTTAGCCCATTGCAATAATCAGTGTGAAAAATAATCATGTTTTTACCAAAAGGCAATTGCTCTTGATATAGAAAAGATTAAGCAGGTTTTAAATGCTTTGAAGAAGCAAATTAATAGCACTTGACAATTGGTTGGAGGTGAGGCTGAAAGAAAGGCAAATATGGTAGAGCATTCTACTTCCCTGAATTTGGTAAAGGGAAAGGATGAGATTCTTTCTTAAGGCATGGAATTTGGTAAACAAGGAAGAGAGGGTTTGATGGTGTGAGAATGATGATGAAGTCACATTTGGACATTTAATGTAGAGATACTTGTGGGATTTCCAAGTGTGAGTTTCTTAGGACAATGGATATAAGGCTCTAGGATTGAAGTGAGTTTTGAGAAGGAGATAAATGTTGGAGTAACTATTATCAGGGGTGGTGCCCATGAACTTCATCATTCTGTGGCTCCTGAATTTAAAAGAATAAAATGGACTCTCATTGTCCTCTGGATAAAAGCCGTGTCCGTTAATATTTCTTACAAGATCCTGCGGTGATCTGACCCTGCTTATGTTTCCTGTTCCTATCTCACCAAAATTCTCTCCAAGCAGCAACTCCAACCCCAACCCCACTTTTGATCCATAGTCACGTGAGGCCCTTTAGCCCTCTGAAGTGCTTATTCTCTATGATTGTTTTATTCCAATGTACTATGTTCTCTCTCAACTTTGAGGATTCACACATAGTATTCTACCTCTTCTTGGTATTGTCCTTTCTCTTCTTTAATTGACTAACAGTCACTCATCCTTTCGAGCTCCATTTAGATGTTACTTCACATGGCATGTATTTCTTGACAAGGCTCATCCACCCACACACTTATTTGACTTAAGGAACCTTCCCATGTGCTCCCATTGCACACAGTATCTTTCCAACAATATCTTAGTTTAACAATGTGTGTTTACTTGTCTGTATCCCCAAAATGTTCTAAGCTGTACGACTGCTGAGTTCTTTTTTCTCGTATTAACCATCTCATTCTGAGAAACTAGCACATGTTTAGTGCTGGTATACAGAAAGGTATGAGATTTTTTAAAATGAATAAACAAGTAAGATGGAAGAACAAGAAGGAAAGCTTGGAAAAAAGCAAACTTTTGAGATGTAGAGAGAAGATAATCTTAAAATGGTAAAGGAAATACCAGAGAGAGAGAGAGTAAAGCAGAGAATTTCACAGGATCCAAAAAATGAAAGAGCTTCCCAAGAAGGAAGAGATCAATAGGTTAAACACTGTAGATGTTAAAAAGCAACAATGTACAAGATTTTGCAGTTTGGAAGTTAACTTTGGAACATTTACAAATGGATGTGCCCTTGATTTCAGCATCAGATAAGATGGTTTATCTTTTGAAGGAATGAAAATAACAGGTCTTCTCATTAAAACACACACAGGACATTTTCCCCTTAACACCAAGGAGAAGTGGGTACCCATAAATAATTTAGTCAGCGCTGGCTTAGTATTCTAAATTTTTAATACATACTAAAAATGCCTAATAGTCACATGTAACATAGCCAATCATTAAAAGATCTTTTATGGATTAGATGGATATAAATACAATGTCAATACTATACCAAAATTCTATGCATACTAGGGGATATAAACAAGAAATAATTTCTCCCCAAAACTGCAGAAAGCTTTCTACTGGCCCTAACATGATGGTAAATTAATATGTCGAAATGACTTTTTATGTTTTCATTTTAATACTGACATATGGTCAGTATGTACCTAACCAAACAAATATTCTTAATAGACTATTTTTTGTTAGGTGGAATTAATTTTCTTAGTTTCATTTAGGATATCCATTTTTGAAGGGTAAAAGAACATTATTATCAATAACCTTTGATATATACATATATATAGTCTGCTAAACTATGTCTTTATTTTATTGAACTTTGATTTTGTTTATATAAAAAATTTAGCTAAATTTTAAGAGTTCAGTAATAAACATCCCCAGGTAGATCTGCCTTAAAAGAAAGGAAAATGATCTAGCTTTTATATATACATATATGTGTAACTCTTCCTTCCAACCAAAGTATTTTTTAATTGGTACTAATCATTCAAAATAAAGTTGTTAAGAGAGAAACTTAGCATGTACCCCTCTATCACACATGCTACCTTAAATGGGGGGGCAGAAGTAGCATAACTAATATGAATATTATGAAACTTCACAGCGGGGAAATGTAGGAGCAAGATTAAAACAACTTGTTAAGATGTTTTGAGTTCTATGAAGTGTCAGAGAACTATAAGACATGTTTTTGAAAATATATTTACTGTTTACAATATTTAATGCTAGTTAATAACTTGCATTTTGTATGTCATCCTTCTATGTAAAAAATTAGAGTTATTGGCCTTTTGTAAAAGAAAATTGACAACAGATCAATTACATCTTTCTCTCAGTATTGTTAACACTTAGGACATTTGGTTTGCATTGTTTTTCAGCTGTGTTGTATTAACTACCGGATGGTGAGTTTGAGCATAAAACCACTTTGTTTCCTTCTGTCTGCAGACATGTAATAGGATTTCAGTAAAGCTTTGGAAAACATGTGCATGAACAATGACTATATAAATTAAGGGAAAATGTGTGTGTGAGATTCTACAAGTTTTATAATGAAAATCTAAGGAGTAGGAATGGAAATAGCACTACTGTGAAACTAGGGGTCTAGGATGTGGTCCAAGATCTGTATTTACATAAACGTTCCATATTCTGTGTCTTCATTTGTGGGAAGTGGAGAATTTGTTAGATGATATTTGAAGATCCCTTCCAGCTCTATGAAATTTTAATTTTCCATTGCCACCCAGAAAGGCAGTAGGCTATGGAATCCTTATCTCTGGGCACTTAGGTGAGCATTTCTCTAAAGATCTAACTTTTCTATGGTATAATATTTCTCTGTAGTAACATCTGAGACAATTCCAACAAACTATGAAGCAAATTTTTGGTAAGATAATTGTAAAGTGTTAAGATAGTAATCATAATAATGATAGGACATGAAACCAATGCCATTTTATGTGTCTGATATCTTAGGTCATAAAACAGCCATTCTGCCCGTATCATATATTGTCTAATTTTTTTTTTGCAAGATTTTATGATTCCCACTTTATCTTCAAAGAGGCTGAGATTAAGAGAGTAGGTAACTGCTCAGAGTTACACAGCAAGTAATTATGACATCAGAGTAACACCTCTAGCCTCTCTAGCTCCAAAACACATGCTTATTACATTGTACCCATAGTAAAACTCTGTGTGGATCCTAATTGGATTGGGTATTTTTGTTTGTTTGTGTGTATGGCTTTTGCTGTTTCTTTGTTTTTGTTAGGAGTGAGAATTTTCATACTCAGGAAGTTTTACTTTCTGAGATGTTATAATTAAACTTTCATTTACAGTTTCACTGAACATTGGGCAAGGAAAAAAGTTGAATTTACCTCCTTTAAAACACTAGTTAGTTTATTGTTGGATTTTGAGGTCAGTGATTTTTAAAGAGATTCCAATATCAAAATGAACATAAGACTGAAGATGATATATGTATGAGACGCTACAGGTTAGAACATCTTAATTATCCTCGTTTAATACTTTTCTTAATAACCACATTAACATTTCCCCATATATATTACTGGTATAAGCAAAAAAGGAAAAAGGGAAGGAAAGAAGAAAGGAGAAGGAAGAAAAGAATAGCAGACATTTACATAGTACTTACTTACTTTACATAGTACTTACTTACATTTACATAGTACTTACTTACCTTTTGAGTGAAGATGTAAGTGTAATTTAGCTGAAGCTTCCTTCTTTGGGCTGACAGTGAGTGCATGGGGCTCAGTTCTTTTTGCAGATGTGGCCCCTTTGCTGGCAATAGTAGCTGTAACAAAAGGGCTGATTGTCTGGCATTTGGTGCTTGGTGATCTTAGCTGAAGTGGTGATAGTTTTTACCACAAAGATTCTGGGATGTGGTTATGTTTCAAGAAGGCCTGCCCCAAGATATTTCTCTAGGCTTCAGTGATTCTGTGAGTCAGGTAAATCACTTAATCACTATGGCTAATTTAAGCAGAAAAAAAATTATTTGCTATCATGGCCACTAACCAATATTCCCTTTGTGTGTGTGTGTGTGTGTATATATATATATATATGTATACACACACATGTATGAACACACATTCATATAGATTTATATGTATATGTGTATTATATATATATACACATATATATGTGTGTGTATATATATATATATATATATATATATATTCATATTGGTGAAACTAATTACACTCACTCAGTATAGTGGAAGGGTAACACTTACTGTTGACCTATGTGGTGCTTGGCAGTCTACTAGGCCCATTGGGTGGGCATTGTAACAACACATTCTCATAGCCGTGTAGGATAAGACAGTTGTCTGTCTTTTGTTTCCACCCCCTTCAGGATTACGAGTGACTGAATATTATAATCTTCATCACTCTTGAGAATCCTAAGGAAGGAACCGTGCTACATGCCTCTCAGAATGAAGAAAATAGCGTTTTGGGGCATCCCAGTATGCAGCTGAGATAGAATTATCACTTCTGTTCAGACATGAGATTGCCTGGAAACACACCATTTGTTTTTGTTTACTTTGTAATTTGAACTGCAAAATACACTTTGCTCATTTTACTGTCTTAATGTGACTTTCTGAGAAATCTTTAATAGGGGACTCAATAGTATTGTCTGCTTTGCTGCTGCTTTTGTGCTTGTGCATTTGCTTCCTCCTTATTGTTTTCAACCCATGTAGTCTCTTTAGATTCCCTTATTTTTGTAAGCTCATTCATATTCTTACACTTCACATTTCTTTGATTATTCCATGAAGAAGATGTGAGGATCCAAAGGAAAAATGTTTCTATTATATTTAATATTTATTTACGTTATGACACTGCCCCAAATAAAGGTTACCTAGTTAACAAGTTGCAGTGGAATATGTAGTAGTCTTTAAAAGCTCTGGTTCTCCAGCTCTGACCTCTGTGTGGGCCAGAATGTATCTATCTTGTTAACTGTTGTGTCATTAGCACTTTATCTAATACATTGTTTTCTGAGTAACTGTTGCATGTGATTTTTTATAAATTTATTTATCTTTGGCTGCATTGAGTCTTCGTTGCTGTGAATGGGCTTTCTCTAGTTGCGGCGAGCAGGGGCTACTCTTTGTTGCGGTGTGCGGGCTTCTCATTGCGGTGGCTTCTCCTATTGCGGAGCACGGGCTCTAGGCGCACAGGCTCTAGGCACACGGGCTCAGTAGTTGTGGTGCATGGGGCTTAGTTGCTCTGCGGCATGTGGGATCTTACCGGACCAGGGCTCGAACCCGTGTCCCCTGCATTGGCAGGCCAATGGTGCATGTGATTTTTGAACAAATTACAGACTGAAGCCAAACTAACAGAAAGAATGATCTCAAACTGAATCACCTGAGTGCTGACAACTATGCATTCCTCATGCTGGAGGCCAAATTTATTGTAGAACTTTGGATGATTGTGAGCCTTGTGGGAAACATCAGCTGACCAATGAAAAGTTGTGGGGCCAGAGGCCTACTCCATTTAGGAGGAATATAAAATGGAGAGATGTCTCCTCAGTTCAAGTTGAGAGTTGAATGTAAGTTGGCTTTAGTGAAGGGACAACTATTCCATATTAAGAATTTTCATGTGCTACTAAAACAAGTGGGGGTCATTATAGTGCAGCAGGGATCCCAGAAACAACATAAACTATGATCACCTTTGAGGTTCAAGACCAATGTGGTAAACTCATGGGATGAACTTGTAAGAAACTTATTTGCAAGAGGATGTGAGGACACTGCTACGAGCATTCTGGAAGACAGCGACCAAGTAATCATTATTGCTAAAGTGAAACTAGCAGGTTATAGTCTAAGTGTTTTCTGCTGCAGCACATGATAGCATATTACTTCCATAAGTGTTTAAAATTACCGAGGCTCCCCCCAAAAGTGTTATTGCTCCACATGTTCACCGAAGTCTGATATTTTTGGACATTTAAAATGTACTGCTTTGGTACAAGTGGTATAGTTTATCATTTAATGGGCATTTGTTCGACTTCTAAATTTTGAATAGTTTTTCATACATTTATTGGCAATTTTGGTTTCCTTTGTGAAGTTTGTTCATGGTTCTCCCTTGCCCCCAATTTTTCTTTAGTTTTTTCTTTTTTATTGATTTGTAGAGGTTCTTTTTCTAGTTATATGTTTAAATTACTTCAATCTGTGATTTATAATTCCTCTTTATAGTACCTTTTGATCAGCAGAAATTATTTTTAGTATAATTTGTCTAACCTTTTATGGCTTGTGCTTTTCTTGTGTCCTGTAGAAGAAAACCATCCCCATCTCAAGGTTATAAGATATTCTTTATATTTTCTTACACAATGTTAGCCTTTTATATTTGTTTATATTCCATTTGGAATTTATTATATATGGTGTGAAGTATGGATCTAATTTCCTTTATTTACCATAGGAATATTTGATTATGCTAAGCATTATTTACTAAATAGCCATCGTTTCCCCAGTTTCTGCAGTGCCTTCTCTATCATATATGATTTCCACATATGCATACGTCTGCTTCATTTTTTTAAAAAATTTTGTTTGTTTTGCTTTTGTTAAAAGAATGGTGATTTAAAATCCAAATTATGGAGCATAGGTTAGAAAACTGAATCTGCTACCTTGCGCGAGTTGCTTAACTTCCTTGTGTCTCAAACTCCTCATCTGTAAAATAACTATAATAGTATCTTTGTCATAAAGTTATTATGTATCTTGCACAAAGAGCCATATCTGTAAGTTATATCATTTTCATTGTTAATTTTCCCATGGTAATATGATACTGTCCTTACTAAAATAGCTTCATAATAAGTCTAGGCATTTTGTGAAGTCACTTTTCATCATTTTTAGCCTTCATTACTGGTTTGGCTACTCCTAGCCTTTTGATCTTCCATATATATTTGAGAATAATGTTGATGTATTCCTTGAATAAAAACATTTTTAATTCAAGTGCATAGATATGTTAGGAGAGTTTTACTACTTTGTTACTGAGCCTTCTATTCATGATCTCAGTAACTTCTCTCCATTGGTCTTTCAATTTTATTTTCTATAGAAAGGTCATAACATCTTTTGCTAGCTGTATTCTCACACAGCTCAAATTTTTGTTGCTATTAGAACATACATTTTTAAATGACATTTTCTTAGCTATTTGTTTCTGTGTTTCATCCTACCTGACCTATTGTTTTAGCTGTATCTTCTCTCCTTTCTGCTGCACCTAATCTGATTTTCATTTCTATGGGGACATTCATCTTTTTTTTTTTTTTTTCTTGCTTTTCTCCAGCCCACATACTCTCTCATTCCATTTTCTCACCACACCTTCTCTGAATCTTTCTTTCCCTTTTGAGTTCTTACTCTGTAGGATTTGTTTCCTTTAGTTTACTGAAATCATCACAATGTCTTTAAACATACTTTTTTTCCATAAGTCCAATTCATCTGCCTCTTGTTTTTCCTGTTCCTTGTAGTCATTCTTTTTGCATTGTTTCTGGATAGCTCCTTGCCACTTCTTCTTCAATCACTGTTCATCTTTCATTTCCTCTGGGGCCTGCTGTATGTAGGAGGTGTTTGTGGGTGGGAACGTAGGTGGTGTTGACAGGTAGGGGAAGAACCAGGACTCAACTACTGGCTTGCAGGAATTATTCCTATGGCACAGGGTTGTACGTGAGAGCACATTCTTGTAGGATTTTCTTCCTCCCAGCCCCCGAGTTCAGCATTGCACAGCTGCTGATAATACAGAGTCTCTCCCTCCTGCCTCCTGAGTCAACAGACTGCTTTCTGTAAATACAGCTTGTTTGTGGCATTCCTCACTTCTTCACACGATCTGGTTTCAGGGGAAATTCTCACCGTCCGTGCATGCACATTGTTTCTGTTGTTCCAAAGAGGAAATTTCTAGGTTTTATCCCTCAGAGGTTTTGCCTTCCTACTGAGAGCTGCAAGCTTTGTCTAGATCTGCAGCCTTATCTTTTACTTCCACCCTATAAGTATTCACTCATTCATACAGCAAATATTTCTGAGTGCAGTATACCAAGTATTTTGTTCATTTCTGGGCAACATTTGATTACATGAAAATTCATGAAATAGTCCTCAAAACACTTTCATTCTTATGAAGAGAGTTATGCTCACAAAAATATGACAATACGATATATTAATTGCAATGATGGAATTATGAGCACAAAGTTGCAAGACAAGGAGGATGCCTAAAGCCGCCTAACTGAAGAAAGGCATTGATTAAGTCACAAAACAGGAGATAGACCTGCTAGATATAGTATACTATGCTCTGTGGAGAGGAAGCAGTGACTAAAGTAAGCATGATTCTTGTCCTGATGAAGTTTATGAACTAATTGGTTAAAAACAGTGACTTTTAAGCTGATGGATTAAGAATGAACAGTTTTCCACAGGAATGAAGGAGAATGTTCTAAGCAGTAGGAAGCATGTGCAAAAGAAGAGAAACTTTAGAAAGTAGAACAAGTTTATGAAATTATGGGACGGCTAATACTAGATTATAAAAATCGAGTAGTGCTTGTGACAGAAGATGGAACCAGCCAGATAATATGGGACCAAAGAAGAAAATACATTGTGTACTATCACAGCAGTTCAGGTTTTGTCTTATAGATCTAGAGGTGTGATCATCGAAAAAAGTTAACAAGGAATGCCCTTATCAGATCAGTATGTTAGTGGCAACACATAAAGAAATATGAAGGACTGATCGAGTCTGGACCATGGGCAGTATATCCATATGGACAGACAAGGAAGAGCTTGAGTAGTTGCAGTAACGTTGGAATGAGAGAAGAGTTGCGACAAAAAAATGGAAGAATTTTTTAGCTATTTAGCTGTGGGAGATAAGGGAAGGACTTCAATCCCTCTCAGGTTTCGGATTAAAACAAAAGGATAAATCTTGCTGTTGTTTATAAAAGCAGGAGGTGTGCCTTATGTTTTATTTGGTGATAAATATAATACTTATTATAAGGTTTCAGGCAAATCTTTTATAAAACCAAGTTTCGAAAAATAGTCTGAATACAAGAGAACTGGGAAGTAATCAGGCGTGTCAACTTTCCATCTCTATCCCTTTCTTCAGCTAAATGAGTTCTCATTTAAGTTTCCTTCTACAAATTTGTTATTGTTCTCTCTGTAATGTGGCTTCTTAAAGGTTCATAGTTTCTTTCCTTTCTTTCCTTTCTTTCCTTTCTTTCCTTTCTTTCCTCTCTTTCCTCTCTTTCCTCTCTTTCCTCTCTTTCCTCTCCTCTCTTTCCTCTCTTTCCTCTCTTTCCTCTCTTTCCTCTCTTTCCTCTCTTTCCTCTCTTTCCTCTCTTTCCTCTCTTTCCTCTCTTTCCTCTCCTTCCTCTCCTTCCTCTCCTTCCTCTCCTTCCTCTCCTTCCTCTCCTTCCTCTCCTTCCTCTCCTTCCTCTCCTTCCTCTCCTTCCTCTCCTTCCTCTCCTTCCTCTCCTTCCTCTCCTTCCTCTCTCTCCCTCTCTCTCCCTCTCTCTCCCTCTCTCTCCCTCTCTCTTCCTCTCCTTCCCTCCCTTCCTCTCCTTCCCTCCCTTCCTCTCCTTCCCTCCTTTCCTTCCCTTTTCTATAACATCAGATTCAGCTTGGCATGAAATTTTGGTTTGGCATGAAGTAATATCTGGCCCCAATTTTACACTCTGGAGCCAAAGGACTAACTCAGTGTCTGTCATATGTCGTATCCCAGTTCCTGATTGATAGTGTTACTGAATTAGGTCGTATGGACACCCACTTGGGCCCTAGCCCTGCCGAGGTCCCCTGCCTCATTGGGGAAGGTTCTTTTTCTTGTTTTGCACAGCCAAAAAGGAAACCAAAGCTGAGATTGAAGCAGCACAAGCTTTACTCAATGGCCAGAGAATGGAGAAGCAGGAATTTAGTTCACAAATCAACTTCTCGCCTTAATAGCAAGAAGGATTTGCTTTTAAGGAATGAGGACAATGTGGGGAGGAGTGAGACAAATGATGGGGAGGAGTGAGACTAATATGCATTCATTTTCTGGGAAAGAGTAAGGTTTTCCTGGAAATGTGGTGCCATCCCTTTTCTGTTCTTTTTTTGGTCTGTGACTTCTGATCACACAGCCAGAAGGTGTGTCATTTAGTACGCTAATATAGTCAAATCAGTGTAGAATGAGGCTCAGGGTCTGGTGGTGGTCAGATTCATCACTATCTTGGTTTCAGCTGGTTCTATCTAGTTTTTATTTATCTCTTCCTACAGCTTCCTTTCTTTGTCTAGATTCTGTGACTTAAAGATATGTTAGTTCCAGTTCAAGAGAGGGGTTGGTGGGTATTGAGCAAGGGTCTGGTGGCAACTCTGGTAACAACAGAATCCTGGTTGAGTCAGTGGTGGTCCCTAAGTACAGGGGCTTGGTTCTTTCAGACTGTGGATGGAGTAGACTGTTTTTAAGAAGAAGGGTATGGATGAGGAGGCACCACTGGAATGTATAGTATAGATATCCGCCCCCCCCCCCAAAAAAAAATCATAAATGAGTAGCCATGCATGTTTGGAGGGGAAAGATAATGAACTTAATTTTGAGTATCTTGACTTTGAAAAGCCTCTGTCATGCAAGTAGAAGGGGTCTAGAACAGCTGAATATACTGTCTAAGGTAGATTACTTCCAAGATGGTCTCTGAGATGAAGGTTTGAATGCAGAAGGATTACTGAAGAATGCCCTCAGGATCAACATCTATCTAGGGGTAGAAGGGGTTTGTAGGAAGTAGAATTGTGCAGCTAGAAGAGCTGAACTGAGATGCATTTCCAAAATAGACCTTAACCCATCTCAGGAAAGTTCGGGCTCTGGAATGGGTCTTCAGAATTGTCTTAAATTGACACAAAAATTGGGACAGATCTTTATATTCCTGTATTTAACAGTTACTAGATGTGGGCCTGCTCGAGGAGGGAGCATAACCTTGGGCAAGACAGCTGTTTTTTTTTTTTTCCTTCAGTTTTATTGAGAGATAATCGACAAACAGCATTATATAAATTGTACAGCATAATGACTTACATATACTGTGAAATGAATACCATGATAAGTTTAGTTGATATCATCTTGTATACATACAAAAAATCTTTTCCCTTGTGATGAGAACTTTTAGGACCTACTCTTAGCAATTTCAAATATACCATATAGCAGGGTTAACTGTAGTCATGTTGTATTTTACATCCCCAGTACCTATGTACCTTATAACTGAAAGTTTGTACTTTTTTCAACAACTTGGATGGAACTTGAGGGCATTATGCTAAGTAAAGTAAGTCAGAGAAAGACAAATACTGTACGATCTCACTTATGTGTGGAATCTTTATTACAGAGAAAAAGCTGTTTTCTAATAAATGTAATTTCTGGAAGGGAATTCAGCTGAAAACTACAACACTCCAAGCAGGTAGGTGAAAAATGCCTCATTCCTCAAAGGGGATTCTGAATACTCACCAGAATATTCACTCTGAGTACATTGTTGGGGTTCATATATTTATATTTGATAGACACGATCACATAGCTAGCAGCTGAGACCACAGATTGAAATTATGGATGGAGATTATATAGTTTGAACACATACAAAGCAGAGAGTGCTAATGGGCAAAGGAAAAGTAGCTAATGAAGAATGAGAAGGAACTAGAGAAATAGGCAAACTAGGAGACTGTGTGTAGGTTCCAGATACCTGCTAAAGAGGAAACAGAATAACTGAAGCACTGTTTCCTGGGTCCTGCCCACACATTCCTGACTCTCTAACTTTACTGATCAATTTTAAAAAAAAGATTAGTTGATTTACAGTGTTTCAGGTGTATAGCAAAGTGATTCATCTTTGTTGTTGCAAAAGGTATTTCAGATTCTTTTCCATCATAGATTATTATAAGATATTGAATACAGTTCCCTGTGCTATACAGTAGGTCCTTGTTGTTTTATATATAGCAGTGTGTATCTGTTAATCCCAAATTCCCAATTTATCCCTCCTCCCTTCCCTTTGGTAACCATAAGTTTGTTTTCTGTGTCTGTGAGTCTATTTGTTAGACTCTATAACTTTACTTTTTGAACATCCTATAAGCCCTCTCTATTTCTAGTTATCAATATCCCCTCTTTCTTCTCAGTACATTTTCAAATCTCATCTTTTTTTTTTTTTCATGGAATCATCTCTAAATGTTTAAAAAAACTGTGATATACCTCTTAAACAAAATTTTCTTCCTTCTCTTATAGCTTTTATTTTATTTTTATTTTTTTGCTTTGCTTTATAGTTAACTCTTTATTTTGTCATCTCTCATCCTAGGTTGAGGCTTTTTGAGGACATAAGGCCAATATGACTTAATACCCTGATACTTGCTGCAGAGTTATACAGTCCCACATACCTAGCAGGTACTTACTAGTTTCAACATGAGTGAAAAAGAACATTAGAGAGGGACCTAGCCTTGCAGGAAGTGTGGAGGTTGGGAACAGATAAAGGTTGGTGGTAACCAGATGGTCTTGTCAGTGTCTGTAATGAGGAGGTTTTGCTAGTTGTGTTGATTTTTTTGTATGAGCAAAGGGTAAGAAAATTTTAAGTAAAATTAGCCATGGTTTATTGGTTTACAAGTTTCCTATTTAAGTAACTTGGTTTTCATTTAATTGATTGCTTTTGAGTGGGCTAAATGGCTTATTTGTCTTGGCATCAGTAGATGGAGCCCCCTTTTGAGATAAAATTGCCAAGGTTTTTCAATCACAAAGTTTCTTAAATAGTTTATAAGTCCCTGTGGATTGAATGGGAATTTCAAGTTAAATTTTAGATTCACTTAAAAAATATGTTCCTTTTTACTATTTGAAGATATATATATGATTTAAAATGTTCTAAAATAGAAGAGACTTTTTAAAACCTCAGAAAAGAACTGGCAAAAATGCCATGGGAAATATGATTCCTTTTTCTTGTATTTTAACAACTTGCAAATACAGTATTTGATTCTGGCTCTGGTTTTAGTCAAGGTCTTAGCTACTTCAGAGGTTTTATTACTAATTTAAATGACAGGCATATCTTTGGTCTCTAATTTTTCTAGTTTCGAAAGCATTTTTAATAAAAATTAGATAATAAAACATATATTAAAAAAATTCTACCTTGAAATACTTTTCCATTAGTAACACAAGAAATAGTCACAATCTTAAAATTTCTTTTCAAATATTGTCTTAATTTGTTATGGTAGAATATTTTAAGGATTCTTGCACTCACTCAGTCACTGAGTCAAATTACCTTAACTTTATTGTCCTGACTCTTCTGCTACAAATAGGAAGAGTAATAATAATATCCAAAAACACTGTTGTAACATTTTAATGAAACAACCAGTGTGAAAATGCATGTGATGTACTAGATACTTTAAATATTAGTATGTTGAAACATGCTTACTATTAAACATTTGTAAAAGAAAACAATTATTTTGTTATAGTGTAAGTTAGGAAGTCTTTGTATTCCTTTAGAAATGAAGTTACTCTGAAGGGAATTTTCTTAATGTTCGGCCTAAATTGTTACATATAATCAAGTTAAGATAAAATCATAAGAGACAATATTGCCTAAGAAAAATCATGAAAGGAGATAACATATGTTAGAAGTATCTTTGCTTAAAGGCCATAAATGAGAGACTAATAGATATGAAAGATTAATCTAGCAAAGAGAAACTTGAAATTACATGGGAAAGAATTGAAAGGGCTCAGATCAGTTTTAAATAGTCAAGAATCACTTGGAAGCCAAATAAAAACTCAGATTCCTTGGCCCTATTATCGGACTCTGATTCAGATCTGGGGACAAGGAATCTGCATTTTAAACAAACATCTCAGGTAATTCTGCTCAAGATAGTACATCTATCTATACCGTCAATAAACATTACTGTAGACCTTTCCATGAGGTGTTCAATTCTACTTGTCTTTCTTTATTTTCAAGAAATACTAAAGTAAGAAAAGTGAGCAAACATTAATAGATAATAAATTTAGGTTAATGACTTCTCTGGTTAAAAGCACGCCATAAAAATACAGTTAGAAGCAACAAAGGGAAAAATTTCTTGTTGGAGATTATTTTATTTTCGTTGTTCTGTTCTTTTATGAAGAATGGAGAACAGTTTAGTTTGGACTTGCGTAATGGAATGGAATGTAAAAACTGAAGTTACTAAAGGAAAATAATGGAAAACAGTATATAGATTATGCATGATGACATAAGAAGTCTCTGTACAGTTCTGAATAGTTATGAAAGTCTACGTGACTTTTCCAATGTTCATATGAATCACTAGAGGGCAACATATACTATACCTTTAAGATCACATCACAGACAGAATTGTTTGTAGTTACAGGGAATGAAGGCAGAGCCAAAACTGGCAGAAGTCAAAGATAAAACTGCAACCAGAACTACTGCTAAAATGATCAGGTAATTTAGCTAACTGCATGAAGTCATCAGAAGCAGTTACTTAACAGGAAAACCTACTGACTGAATTATTAAGGTTTTTCTAATTTTTTGAAAAAATCAAGCAGACATTGTCTTCTAACATGCACACTATCATTCAGAATATATGTCATGAAAAATGGACTCCTTTCCTGTCTCTTAAACATGCATCAATTTCAGAAGGACAGCACAATCACTTTACTCTGTACAGAGTACCAAACTGTACAGAGTGTGGACTGGTTTTATTCTTTATATTGTACTATAGAGGCTCATTTCATCATTGCTTTGGTTTAAAAACTGTGAAAGAAATTACCAGTGGAGAAAGAGCAAGCAATTGACTATCTTTTCAAGCAAGATCAATGAAAAAGAAAATAACATCCTAAGTATCATAGTTCTGGTTGCACACTTTAAATTTTCATATTTTTGTATCTAGAAAACAATGTTTTGTGTTTTAATGATAAAATATTATAAATCCATCTTTGAGGCAAGTTGGTTACAAGAATGAATGGGTAAAAAAAAATGAATTTAATGAATTTCTGACTTCCAAAGACTTAAAAAAAAAACTGAAATGGGGAAAAGTACAGATTACAGAGGTAGAGAAACTGAACATAGTTCTGAAAACAGAACTGCATGGTTTAAACATTATATTCTTAAAGAAACGAAGTTTGTCTTTTACTAAATAAGTAATCTAATTCTTCTGTTTCAAATACAGCAGATTTATAGTTGCCAATTAATTTTTTTTTTTTTTTCCAATTAATTTTTTAAACATTTCATATGTGCTGGGCAAAATGCTTTATTTTATCTCATTTAATCCTCTCATTGAATTTATAGAATTGGAAATATCACCATATACATTTTTTACATGGATAAACTGATACTTAGAGATTAATTTACTGGTGGAGCTGAGACAAAAATCCAGGCAATGAGTTCAGATCCTATGGTCTTAACTACTGTACTTATTCTACCTTCCATAGATAGATGCTATCTCAGTAGGAGAGGAATAATAAGGTCTTAGGCATCTGTGCCAGAAAGTGGGCATATAAATTTCATATTCATTCAAAGCTACTAAGTCACCTTTTATTTTACTAGTCAAAAAATCAACATGGAAACATTATCCAGGTCCACATTCTTGTAAAATGTATGAAAGATTTGAAACATTTATATACAAAATTAATTTGGCTTATTTAAAACAGTTGGGTTCAACTTCAATCTAAGAAGCATATTGGCACAGTTTGGAGTTGGAGAATATATGTTAAAGTGAATCTATTTCATGATTTTAGGGAAATCATGGGGGTCCCTAGGAAAAATTAGGCATTCATCCGTTCATTCAATATTTTTAAACACCTGGTTTTGAAGACATTTGTGGATGTTAGAGGAAGAATGAGGCATTATTCCAGCCTTAAAGAAATTGGATGGTCTCTATTTTATCTCTGATTTGGTATCCTAAATTTCACTTCTCCAGTTGAGAGTTAAACCACTGATCAGTGAAACTACATTGAGGAGGAAAAAGTCACAAACACCAAAAGGCTCTGAGATGCTGGCAGACCTTTGGAGGTGTGTCTAATTTTATGCTTCATTCCTTAATATTGACTTTCTAGAAATTCAGAGTTTATTAAACTCAAAATTTCAACACAGCGTGCAAAAAATAAGTCCAAACCATTCTAATTAACTTTTTGAAAAAGCAATCTTAAAAATAAAACCACCTAGAGATTTAAAAGTTACAGAGTTATGTTAGTTATACTTTTCAAAGCAGTTTGTAAAATATTAATCTCCTGTATCAATCCAGAGAGTTTAGGCAGTCACCAGAGTGTAGGTTATGCTGCAGTAATAAACAATCCCCAAATTTGGGTAGCTTAAAACCTAAACTCTTATTTCTTGCACGTGCTACCATTCCTTGATAGGTTAATTAAGAATTCGGCTCCCGTGCAGACATCATCCTGACTCTTGAACCAGCCTGCCCGAGGACCCACTATCTTGAACACTGGTTCTGAACATGGTAAAGGGAAAAGAGAACTCTTCAGCGTCTTACCTCAGCATTATACATTTTGGGCTGGGAGCAGTTTATAACTCATGGCCCAGAATTACTCACATAGCCCAGCTCAACCACATGGGGGCTTAACTTTAAAAACAAAACAAAACAAAAACAGCAACAAAAAAGACAATCCACTACAGTTCCAAAGTGGAGGAAAACCAGAGGTTGGGTGAATGGCAATAATGGCTATCACAATTCTCTAACAAAAAAACCTTTCCTTTTTACCCAAGTAGGATACCTAAATTTTACACATGATTTACAAAAATCGAGTTAAAATGAAACTTTTGACAATATGAAAAAATGTTGTAAGGGTAAAATTTAAGCCATTAACATCCTAGAGGCTTCTCGTTTGATTGGGTTCAGAAGAAAAAGGATAATAAAAATTCTGCTTTTCCTCTGTCTAGATTGACTTTGACAGTACAGGTTCTTATCCCAGTTTCACAGACTGACTGAGATGACTGTCTGTTTTTGTTTTTAAATTAAGTGCAAATTAAGTTTGCAGGTTCAAAAACGTAACCAGCTTCAGGACAGATCTATAATGCCTTTTTGTAATAGTTCAAAATATCTTGGCGGCCTCTCAACTGCTCTATTTAGATAAGTTTCTAATTTAATTGTATACATATGCTTACTTTAGGAGAAATATTTATTTCTTATAAATGATCTCATAACTTTCATGGTACCTTTTTGTCAGTAAAAATGTTTCAGAACCTTATAAACGATAGAAATTCTACTCAAAACTGTAAATGCCTATTTATTTGACACCATTCAGCTGGACAAGTACAGTTCTTTTTCTTATTACTATTATGTGATTTAAAAAATACCTGGAATTTTTTCCTTTGCTATTCCTTCTATTTAAAATCAAGTTTGAAAATAAATGGGGTTTATACACAAATAACTTTAAAATAAAAATGAATTTTACGGAGACTGGAGTAAATAACACAGTCACAATATAAACCCTTAAGTGTCCCAGAGAGTATCTGTGACACAAGCAAATGAAAATTCTCATCATGCTCACTCTGAGAAAGTGTACTGTGCCTGGTTTTCAAACATTATCAGTGTATAATATGGGTTTGAGTCCTGTTCTTGTATTTAAAATCTTGACTTTTTTCCTTCATTGATTTTTTTTTTTTTAATGATTAAGCATATGTTTGCATATTACTGTAATGGTGGGCATTTGAGTGAAATGGTAAATGGATGAGAGTAAGCAATAGTATATTAAAAGAGTAAGAATGGGTTAAATATTTTAAAAGTTAGCATTTTTCACAAGATAATATTAATAATGAAAGGAAATACATGAGAAGGTAAGGGGAACAAGGAGAAATCGTGAATTAAATACAAGAAAATATTTGTCTTTAGAAGAAGAGAAAATAAGCTAATTAGGAAAATATAAATTCAAGAAATACGTTTCAGAGAACATACACTAATTAGTTTTTCTTTATCACTTAAAACTTTTAAAGCATAAGTATTGTCAAGTTCTGCTATGCAGAATCCACCAATTTTTCACTTTCTCAAAATGGAATAGTCCTTGAAATATTTCTTATATCACTAGGGTGCCATTCAGTAAATTGCTTCTTCATAAGCACTAAATTGCACACTAATGTCTTGAGAAAGAAAGCTATCTACTCCCTAGGATTATAAATATTATCTCATTAGTTCTGAAAACACACCTATGAGGATGGAAAAAAGGAAATGGTAAGTATTTCTTTCATTTTAGAAGTTGAACAATTGAGACAAGGAACATAGAACATCAGCATTATCAATATTTCAAATTCCAGAGCTCCTAATGTTAAAGCTAATGTTTGAACTACCTAACAAAGAATTTACAACTCAGAAGATATCTGCATGTCCACGTTTGCAAGGCATGTGTAGGGGCTATGAAAAATCTGACTTCATAAACCTTTGTTCAATTTGTTTTGGCAAAGATTCCTTGCCATAGTAGTAATGGTGGACAAGTGAGAGAAATGGTAAATGAATAAAATGAGGTAGCAGCATGTTTAAATAAAGTAGGTGAATGGATGAAACTTAAATGTTCACGTTTTTCATCAAGATAAGATTAATCCTGAAGGTAAAAGTATGACAGAGGAAGGGGATAAGAAAAAATTGACTTTGGACGAGAGTGTCTTACAGAAATGCCTTCCACATTTGCATTTTAAAATTCCTTCTATAATATACCACGTTATGGTTGTGTGCAAGTTTACTTCTGAATGATCTTAGGGCTCTTATGCTTTTGCATGACTCAGTTGTTTTTATTGTTCATTTACTGCTCTCTACTGGGCAAGACACAGCACAGGCAGGTGAGTCCTTGGGGGCATGAGTCTTCAGACTGTCCCAGTGTTTCAGTGTCTGTAGTACAGCTTCTCCATGATACTGTGGAAGATGTGATGATACTTGGGGCCATGCTGAAGCCCTTGGGTTCTTAATGGGCTACCTTACTCTCTTGGCCCTAATGCCCTGGTTCCTTCTGACACAACTTCATTCCGTGTCAAGATTAGTATTTAAAGAAAAATTGTATAACACAGTTTCCCTAAAGCGTTCTGACTCCTTACATTCACACACATACTCAGTGGTCCTGAGACCTTTATTCTTTTCCTTCTCAGAGTCTGATTCTTCTTCTCATCAATCAGGGCCCTTGGCATCACCAGTTCATTTGACATGTCTGGAATTTCAAAAACATGTCCCAATCTCTTTAACCAGGTGATTGATAAGCCCCTACATAAGTACTTGAATATAAACAGATGTGTCTAGAAAGGTAATTCTTATCTCCACTCACTAACAGCAACTAAGCCTAAAATGCTCACTAAACCCACACCACTCTTAGGTGCGTTTCCCCAGAACTAGGCCTGGGTGCTTGACAGATGACTAAAGAGGACACATGGGGCTGCCAGCTTAAAAGTATACCCCAGCCTTCTGGCTTTATTTCCTTTTCAAAAATGTTACCATTCAGTCTCTGCAGGATGCCTCCTCACTACAGTTATATGAATGTTCCAGAAGTCAAGTTATGTCTTTGCTGTTTCCAGTGTGCTGACTTCACTCATCTTGTAGATGAAAAAAAAAAAAAATAGTACTGACTTTAGGGGGAAAACCCTATTTGGAGAAAGGTCTGTGTTCCATATTTTGGATGGAACATAGATTCCCAACTTAAATTCCTTACATTTTACTAATAGAGTATTTCAAAGGAGAATTTCATCTGGTTAAATTAGGAGAATAAAAAGACATATTCAGGAAGAAAACTTAATTTTGTCATAAAATAAATTTGAACTCTGGCTTTCTAGTACTTTTCCCCTTGAGACCTGAAAATGAGCGGTGAGGGTCATATTAGCTGCAACACTGCTTCCCTTACCTAAATGATCTATTTCAGTTATATCATTGCCACTTAAAGATGACCTTGTGCTGCTGAGATATGTTCAGTGATTGATGGTGCCAGAGATGCTGAAGTTTTCTGCACTGTTTTTCACTTTCTCTGACTTGACTTGGTCTCTTTTTATTTATTTATTTTTATTAAACTATAGTTGATTTACAATGTTGTGTTAATTTCTGCTGTACAGCAAAGTGATTCAGTTATATATATATATATACACACACACACATTCTTTTTTAATATTCTTTTCCATTATGGTTTATCATAGGATACTGAATGTAGTTCTCTGTGCTATACAGTAGGACATTGTTGTTTATCCATTCCATACATAATAGCTTACATCTGCTATCCTCAACCTCCCACTCCATCTTCCCCCAACCCCCTCCCCCTTGGCAACCACAAGTCTGTTCCCTATGTCCATGAGTCTGTTTCTATTTCGTAGATAGGTTCATTTGTGACAAATATTAGATTCTACATTTAAATGATATCATATGGTATTTGTCTTTCTCTTTCTGACTTACTTAGTATGATAATCTCTAGTTGCATCCATGTTGCTGCAAATGGCATTATTTCATTCTTTTTTTTTTTCATTCTTTTTTATGGATGAGTATTCCATTGTCACATCTTCTTTATCCATTCATCTATCAGTGGACATTTGTTTCCATGTCTTGGCTATTGTTAGTAGTGCTGGTATGAACAAAGGGGTGTATGTATCTTTTTGGATGAGAGTTTTGACGTGGTCTCTCTGCAGTGCTTTGCCAATCCTGGCCTTTTTTTCTGCAATCAGTTGAAAGCAAGATGTTAGTCCCTGCTTTCATCTTATTCTGCTCAAGCTACTGAATGGTCTTGAACTTGGAATATATGAAAGGGAATAAGATGGCAGCTAAGTTTTCAGAACCCCAATTAAATACATTAAGGCGATCAGTTTTGTGGGTGAATAACATGGTACTAGATCTTTAGCAACCTTCTCAGGAAAGGGGCTCTGAGGTGACCTTGACCCAATGATCATAACAAATGTCTGGCTTAGAAACTGTTCCTGAATTCACAAATTCATTGACGTTGACCAGATTAAGACAATGTGAAGTTTTATTTCTGCTTCCTTTCTTCAAAGTAATTGCTGGAGCCCTATCATAATGCTACCTTCCTTGGAGGAAGGCATGGTTGCCTAGTGGTATACGATCATTAATTTTATGTACCAAGTGGACAGTGGGCCATGGGATGCCCAGATAGCTGGCTAAACTTTATTTCTGGGTGTTTCTGGAAGAGATTGACATTTGAGTTGGTGGGCTGAATAAAGCAGATGGCTCTCCCCAATGTGGGTGGGCATCATACAATCTGTTGAGAGCCTGGATAGAACAAAAAGGCAAAGGAAGTTTGAATTAACTTTGCCTTTCTGTGAGTTGGATCATCCATCTTCTCCTGTCCTCCAAGCTTCTGGATCTTGGGCCTTCAGACCCAGATTGGAATCTACACCATTAGCTCTTCAGTTCTCAGGCCTTCAAACTATACCACCAATTCTCCTGGATCTCCAGCTTACCGAGAGCAGATCATAGAGCTTCTCAGCCTTCATAATTGTATGAGCCAATACTTTATGATCAATCAATCTCTCTTCTCTCTTTATATACATATTATATATAAATATTTATATATATAATTATTTATATTTAAGTATATATATAAATCTTGGTCCCCAATAATGCATGGTAGAAACAAGCCTTTGGAGTCAGACATACTTGAACTCAGTTTCCAGTACTGACTTTTATGAGAGATACTGGCAATGTGACTTTAAATCATTACCTTCCTGTCCTTAATATATTTTGTGAATCCCTCTTCAGAATGTGTTTTCTACTCTTCTTCACATGCTCTATGTCTCAGGAGGCTGGCCTGTACAGGCTGCAACAAATGGGCTCTTTAACCCTCCAGCTTCTGATTAGAGTCAACTAATGGAGGAAGTGGTAGACTAGAGGGCAGAGAGAGAGAGGTCTTCGTTATTCCCCATTTCTCTTCCTGATAACCTGTATTCCACTACCTAAGAACAGAGCTCCTGTCCCATGTAGTATAACTTGTCTTACAGTTGTTTTCACATCTCTAAAAGGGGGTTGGTAATAATCTTAGGATTATTGTGAAAATTGAGTAATATATGTAGAGTGTTCAGGACAGTACCTGCTTCATAGAAACTGAAATAAGTGGGAACCATATTACTAATGTTATCATCCTTTCATAATAGTTTTCATAAAATATTTATTGTGTCTGGAGATGGTCTAAAACAATTTAACATTTAAAGCAGTGGTCACTATCTGTGCCAGTCTCTGTACTCCAGGAAGCAGCATGAAGATGGAATTAGATGTGTGAAAGATTGGTGTATGTGGGGGGAACTCCTGTGACAGTTAAATGCATTAGGAGAGACTTGAGACCACATTTCAGGGCTGATGCATGTGAGAGGAGGGTGTGGAAAGAGAGAATAATTGAATAGGAAGTCTTAGACAGTGACACGTTTCCAAAGAATGTTTTGGTAAGGCCACTGGGGAGTCCTTGAACCAAGGATGCCCATTAGAGAATTCCCTTATACTGCAGAAATGAGCCTACACTAATACCCTCAGCCATGCTGAATTATTGACTGAGAAGAACCATGGGGAAGTGAAGCATCAACAGAAACATGGCAGTGGATGCAGTGGAGCAGTCAGTCGTTGCTTCTTCCTGTCACAGGAGGTTTGGGTGGTGTATTTCCATAGGTCCAAATCGTGATATTTCTGTGTGTAATATCGAAAGTTAGGTTGGCTAAAGTAAGCTATGATACTTTAAATATCTTACTGGTGTCATCTGTCTTTGCATTTCTTCATATACCTACCTATTGGCTATTTGTAGATCTTCTTCTTTTGAAACATGTCTATTCAAGTCCTTTGCCCAATTTTTAATCAGGTAATTTTCTATAAATTGAGTTGTAGGTGTTCCTTGTATATTTTGAATATTAACTCCTTATCAGATATATGGTTTACAAATATATTCTCTCTTTCTGTATGTTGCCTTTTCACTGTTGATTATTTCTTTTGCTTTTAGGAATTTTTTTGTTTGGTGCAGTCTTTTTTTATTTTTGTTGCCTGTGCTTTTTGTGTCATATTCAAAAAGTCATTGCCAAGGCCAGTGTTGAAGCTTTCCCCCTGATGTTTTATTCTAGCAGTTTTATCGTTTCAGATCTTATATTTGTCTTTAATCCATTCTGAGTTGAATTTTGTATGTGGTGTGAGATCAGGATCTACTTTCACTTTTCTGTTTATGTATATCCAGTTTTACCATTACCACGTATTGAAGAAACAAT
This sequence comes from Balaenoptera ricei, assembly GCF_028023285.1. Taxonomy (NCBI): domain Eukaryota; kingdom Metazoa; phylum Chordata; class Mammalia; order Artiodactyla; family Balaenopteridae; genus Balaenoptera; species Balaenoptera ricei. The sequence continues at coordinate 57,514,782 of NC_082643.1, forward strand.
CTTTTCCCTATAGTGTGTCCTTGGCACCCTAAGATCAGTTGACATTAAATGTAAATTTATTTCTGGCCTCTGTATGCTGTTTTATTGTTCTCTATATTTTTTATGCCAGTACTGCACTGTTCTGATTACTATAGCTTTGTAGTAAGTTTGAAATCAAGAAGTGTGATACCTCCAGCTTTGTTTGATCAAGATTGCTTTGACTCTTTGAGGTCTTCTGTTCCTTATGAATTTTATTATAATTTTTTGTTCCTGAAAAAAAATGCAATTGGAATGTTGATAGGAATAGCATTGAATGTGTAGATCACTCTCAGTAGCATGGATTTTTAAACAATATTTTTCTAAAACATGAGCACAGGATGTCTATGCTGTCTTTCTTCATCAGTGTTTTATGTGCACAAGTCTTTAAACTTTTGGTTAAATTTATTACTAAATATTTTTCTTACTATTGTAAATGGGATTGTTAATTTCCTTTATGAGTAGTCTGTTAGTATATAGAATGCTACTAATTTTTGTGTGCCGATTTTCATGTCCTGCAAATTTACTGGATTCAACAGTTTTTGTTGAGTAGGGTTTTCTATATACATGATTATGTCATCTGCAAACAGATCATTTTACTTCCTTTCCTATTTGGATGTCTTTCATTTCTTTTCTAATTACTCTGGCTAGGACTCCAGTACTTATGTTTAATAGAAGTGGTAAGAGTTGGCATCCTTGCCTTGTACCAGATCTTTGAGGAAAAGCTTTTAGTTTTTCCCCCATTGATTATGATGTTAGCTGTGAGCTTTTCCTATATAGCCTTTATTGTGTTGAGGTACAGTCCTTCTATCCTAATTGTTGAGTTTTGTTTTTGTTTTTTTTCCATGAAAGGATGCTGAATATTGTAAAGTGCTGTTTCTCATTGAAATGATCATATGGTTTTTATCTTTAATGTGGTTTATTTGTTTCTGTTTTATCTGTTAATGTGGTATATCACATCTTTGTATATGTTGAATCATCCTTGCAACACAAGGATAAATCCCACTTGGTCATGTCATATAAATCTTTTAATGTGCTGTTGAATTGGGTTTGATAGTATTTTGTGGAAGATTTTTGCACATATGTTTCTTAGAGTGAGTGACCTATAGTTGTAATGGCATTGTCTGACTTTGGTATCAAGGTGTTGCTGGCCTCATAATATGAGCTTAGAAGAGTTCCCTCCTCTTTTTTTTTTTTTTTTTTGAAGAGTTTGAGGAGAATTGGTATTAATTCTTTGAATGTTTGGCAGAATTCATCCACTATGCCATCTGGTCCTAGACTTTTTTGTTGGAAGGTTTTTGATTTACTGCTTCAATCTTCTTATTGGTCTTTTCAGGCTTTCTGTATCTTTTCAATTCAGTCTTGGTAGGTTGTATGTTTCTAGAAATTTATCCATGTATTCTAGGTTATCCATAGGTATGTTGGCATATAATTGTTCATAAGTCTTTATTTCTTCTTTGACTTTCCTTCCATTATCTTTGACCTTAGTTTTCTTTTTCTTAATTCCTTGAGGTATAAAGTTAGATTGTTTCTTCAAGGCCATCTTTTAAATGTAGACATTTATTGCTGTAAACTTCCCTCTTAACACTGCTTTTGCTGTATACCGTAAGTTTTGGTATATTGGGTCTTTGTTTGCTTCTATTTTCTAAATTCCATTTTGATTACCTTTTTGAACCAATAGTTGTTCAAAAATGTTTTGTTTAGTTTCCCTATATTTGTGATTTTTCCTGTTTTCTTGCTGTTACTAATTTCCAGTTTTATTCCATTATGGTCATAAAAGATACTTAGTATCATTTTGATCTTCTTAAATTTAAGACTGACTTTGTGACCTAATATGTGACTTATTTTGGATAATGTTCTGTGTGCACTTGAGAAGAATGTGTATTTGTCAGCTGTGGGGTACGAAATTCTGCTAGATCAATTTGATCTATAGTATTGTTTAAGTCAGCTGCTTTTTAATTTTAATATTTTCTCTATCTGGGTGTTCTATTCATTATTGAAAGTGGGATATTAAATCTCTTACTATTATTGTATTGCGGTCAATGTCTCCTTTCAGATCTGTCAATATTTGTCTTATATACTTAAGTGCTCTGATGTTAGGTGCATATATATTTACAATTGTTTTATCTTCCTATTGAAGTAAACTTTTTATCATTACATGATTTTGTCTCTAGAGATAGTTTTTGACTTGGTCTATTTTGTATAAGTGTAGCCACTCCTCATTTCAGGAAGAGCCTGCAAGACCTTCAAAACTACCACTTGGTTCTCTGCAGACCCTGGGCAACTAGCAAGTGCCAGGCCCTGTCAGCTCTGAGACAGGCCAGTGAGAAGCCAAACCCTCAGGCAACAGCCAGAAAAGTCAAAAAGCTTGATGTGTAGTCCGACTCCTTCCAGAGGCAAGCTGGAGTGTTGATCACTTTAGCTGGAATGAGATGTGGTGGGGGAGCAGCTACAGGAAGTGTTCACTTGCTCTTTTTAGCTCCCAGAGGTCTGTAATTGCCTGCCCCATCAGCTCTAGGTGCAGGCTGATGAGAAGCCACACCTTCAGTCAGCAGTGGGAAAAGCCAGGAAGTTAGTTGTTCAATCTAACCTTTTCCGTGGAGAATTCTGAGAGCTGGGCTTTGCTGCTTCTTTGCACTGAGCCAGGGGGAAGAGCCGTGGAAAGGGTTTGTGTGCCTGCTGAAAGCCACCTCTTCCTTCCAAGTGACTGGTGAATGCCAGGCCCCATAAATTTCCAGAGATGGGTGAGTTAGGAGCCAGTCTCTTGGTTAGCAGCCATAAAAGTTGAGGTAGTAGGTGTGTGGTCCAAACACTTTGCTCCTCAAAAAAGGGGAGAAGCTGGAAGTTGAGGGTTACCTCCTGATTATATGTCATTGTGCTGGGGGTGGGGTTTATGGTGAGGGTGTCTCAGCTTTTCCTACTTGTTTAAATCTGGGTATTTTCTCAGTTGTTCACTGTACAGGAGTACAACTAGTTTCTGGATGTCTCTCAGATGGGAATTAACACATGTGTAGCTGGTTACCCATGGCATCCATATGAGGAAGGTTGGAGGTTCCTATTCTACCATCATGCTAACTCAGAGAAGATCATTTCTATTCAGGGATTTTTTTTTTATTTTTATTTTTTTTTGTGGTAGACTCACCTGTTTGGAACACCTCTGCAATGGATCTAGTTCTAAAGAATACTCAAAAATGGAACTGACTCAGGTCTACATTGCAAATTATCTCTTTGACATCAGAGCTGAGGGCACCTAGTGCCTCTTAACGAAGAGTATGTAACTAAGGGAAACTTCAGGGATGATTTCATATATGACTTTTATTTCCTTTAATGGCGGCTTCTATGACCATCTCAGTAGATGCAGTAAAAGCACTTGACAAAATTTAATATGCTTTCATGATAACAAATCTCAACAAAGTGGGTATGGTGGGAATGTACATCAACATAATAAAGGCCATATATGACGAGCCCAAAGCTAACATCATACTCAACAGTGGAAAACGGAAATCTTTCCCTCTAAGATCAGGAAAAAAGCATGAATGCCCACTCTTGCCACTCTTCTTTAATATAATATTGGAAGTCCTAAGCAGAGCAATCAGGCCAGAAAAGAAATAAAAGGCATCCAAATCTGAATAGAAGTAAAACTATATGTATTTGAAGATGACATTTCATATATAAAACCCTAAATACTTCACAAAAATACTGTTAGAATTCAGTAAAGTTGCAGGATATAAAATCAATACACAAAATTGTTGCATTTCTATACATCAGTAACAAGCTATCAGAGAAATTAAGGAAGCCATTTTATTTAAACTGCATCAAAAAGAATGAAACATTTAGGGGAAAACTGAACCAAGGAGGTGAAAAGACCTTTGTATGGAACCTTAAAATAATCCAAATAACCAAATCTTGAGAAAAAATAAAATTGGAGGCATCACAGTCCCTGATTTTAAACTATATTACAAAGCTATAGTGACTAAAACAGTATGGTATTGGCAGAAAAACATACACATAGCTCAATGGAGTAGAAAACCCAGAAATCCACATTGTATGTTCAATTAATATACAATAAAGGAGCCAAGAATATACAATGGGCAAAGAACAGTCTCTTCAATAAATTGTGCTGGGGAAATTGGACACCCACATGCAAAAGAATGAAATTGAACCACTATCTTCCATCATACACAAAAATTAACTCAAAATGGATTAAAGGCTTAAATTGTAAGACTTGGAACTGTAAAACTCCTAGAAGAAAAAATAGATGGGAAGCTCCTTGGTATAGGTCTTGGATGATTTTTTGAATCTGACACCTGAAGCAAAAGCAACAAAGCAAAATTAAATAAGTGGAACTATATCAAACTAGGAAACTTCTGCACAGCAAAGGAAACTATCAAAGTGAAAGGGCAACCTACTGAATAAGAGAAAGTATTTGAAAATCATGTAGCTGATAAGGGGCTAATATCCAAAGTATATAAAGAACTCATGTAACTCAATAGCAAAAAATTCCGTTAAAAATTGGGCAGAGGGCCTGAATAGACATTCTTCTAAAGAAGACATACAGATGGCTAACAGGTACATGAAAAGATGCTCTATATCATTATTTGGTGAAATGCAAATTGAACGCACAAAGAGATATTACCTCACACCTGTCAGAATGGCTATTATCAAAAATACTAGAAATAGCAAGTATTGGCAATGATGTGGAGAAAAGGGAACCCTGTGCACTGTCAGTAGGAATGTAAACTGGTGCAGTCACTGTGGAAAACACTATGGAGGGTCCTCAAAAAATTAGAACTACCATATGATTTGGCAATTAATTCCATTGTAAGTATTTAGCAGAAGAAAACAAAAATGCTAAGTCAAAGATATATGCACCCCCATGTTCACTGCAGCATTATTTACAGTAGCTGACATGGAAACAACCTAAGTGTCTATTGATGGATGAATAGATTTAAAGAAATTGTGGTATAAATATACCATGGAATATTATCTATCCATAGAAAAGAATGAAATCTTGCTGTTTGTAACAATAATGCCCCTTTAGGGCATTATTCAAAGTGAAATAAGTCAAACAGAGAAAGGCAAATACTGTTTTGTCTCTTATATGTGGAATCAAAACAATCTCATAGATACAGAGAACAGATCTGTTGTTACCAGAGGCATGGGGATGGGAGAAGTTTGTGAACTGGGTTTTTTGTTTTTTAAGTGTTTTGTTTTGCTTTTATTTTTTAGTTTAAGAAGTTAGTTCAGCGTTTTTCAAAGTATGCTTCAAAAACCTGCTTATGCGGGCTGGATAACAGGTGTTATATAATGGTGTTTCATGGTAAAAATAAGTTTGGGAAATAGTTGATTAAAGAAGTTTCTTTACTATAGGACTTAATTTAGACTTTAATATATTAATACTCATTCTAAAACTTTAGGAAGGAACATTGATTTTATTTGATCAAGGAACATTTTTACTTCAGAGTAGCATACTTAATTCTGTAAGATAACAAATATGCCAATATTTAGATTCTAGTTCATTAGTTAGCTTTCCAACTTGAAGGCTGAGTGGGGAAGTAAAGTAAAATAACTACAAAATAACTAGCAAATGTAATAGGTATGAATACCCACTTAAGATGTTCAGTCAAACTCAGTTAAAATGAATACAAATAATTATAATTAAAATAATTTGTTTAGCTAGTCCTTTCCTAGTAAACTAGTATTAAGGTTACAATACCTAAATTGTCCAGAGAAAACCCTGAAGTGCTAGATTTCCCCTCTCCAGCTGTAAATATGAGGCTGATATACCTGGGCCTACTACATTGTAAGCATTTAGAAACCATGTGTTTAGCCAAAGGAAAAAAAGACATTATGAGCATGAATATGAAAGGTGTTTGGATTGAGGAGAGAACAGATTTTATTTGTGGGGGGTGGGGTGTAACTCATGAAGACCTGTAAGTTAAGTCACTATAATTGATTGTCTAACAGGGAAAGTTATGTGTAGAAAGGAGGCCTATTAATAATTATGTCAGGATAATAAGCAAAAAATGAATCTGTCCTTGCAAACTTGGAAATTTCTTTGGGAAACAAGGTTTTCAAAAGGAAACTTTAGAACAAACTTGATATATATTAACAATGTAAATTTTGTCTTTATTTCTTAAAATTCAGGAAAAATAGTGCTTCAGTAAGATTTTGAAGTACCTCAAGATTTTAAAGGTAACTGTTAGGTTTCTCAATCTTCAGCTTTAGATCTTTATCTTTACTTTGGTTGAAAACAAACACACACACGAGTTTATAAGTTCACTTGTATATATGAACTGTTGAAGAAAGGGGAGGTGTGGAAGCATAGGAGATGAGTGATTCGTTAATTATATTCACAATATTCTCATTCCAAGCTACTACAGTATCTTATAGAAACTTTGCTTACTTATGCAATATATGCAAGAGATACAACTGCATATACTCTTATGTCAGAGCAGTGCATTTCTCTACATTTTCTTTAATTATATTTTGTTTTACAATTCTATTATATGACCTGTGGGTTCATGATTTGGACTGTGTTCCCATATTAGGACACTTCCATGGACTTTGTATGAGCTATACAATTTATTCCCTTAATGCAATCTGTGAAAAATACAATGAAGTGTTGGGGAGGCAGATGGCATGAATGATGTCTCATTTTTCTGACAAAGAATATGACAAGGATGGAAAATGATATGCCGTGGATCCATTGCAGCAACAAAGATTGTAATGAGAATTGGTATGAACATAACTGACTGCATTCTCATTATACTCCATGGATTGTAATCTTCCCATCCCCCTCGGAGGCTGCACCCATCCTCCACTGACTGATGAGTCTTCCAGATAGCTCTACTTCAGTTTGCTTTAAAAATATTTTTGACATAAATGGACTATTAGGAAAAGCAAGTAATAAAATTTTCAAAGTTGATGCTGGAGCTCTAATTCTAGTGACTGGTCAAGAAGAGATCTTTTGTTTGCTACTGTGAAAGGATATTAGTTGGTACTTTAATAAAAAGCATTGTTTCCATCAAAAGCTGTCTCTTTACTCTGGGTAAGTAAAGCCTAATGGTTGTGGTGTTTACAGCATAAGACTTAGGGTGGATAAAATGATAAATAAGTTTATTAAGAGTAAGAGTCTTTGGAGTTTTAGTTTCTTTAAAACTGCACTGATATTTTATCATAATAATATTAATATATAAAATTAGTAATATTTCAAAAATTCACATGAAGTTATAAATTTACAAGTGATAGTATTAAGTATTATGTAACAATATATACCATAAGCTAATTGTAGAATAAATTGAAACATGGTGATTTCCTGTAAAAAGACATGTGGCACAGAGTTTATTACTGAATCCTAAGAATTTTGAAATAATACTGTTGTGTTTTAGAAACTAAAACAATAACTTTCTTAACTAATAAAATGTGCTAGAAAATAACATCAAATATAAATGAAATAGTACAAGCATTACCCAGCTACAAACAAAGCTTTTACATGTTATCCAGTATTGTCCTGATGGTCCAAACTCATGGGATGAGTTAAAAAAAATAAAGAAACTAATACTGGAAATGCACTCACGAAAATAACATCAAGGCAATTAAAGTTTTAATTCAGAAAATCTAAGATTATTTCTATCAACTGGAATAGAACTAAGTAAGAGCTCAGAGATTTGCCCACATATAAACAGTGGTTAATCTTTCCTCAATTTTAGTAACAACAAATTAAAAATAGCTATCCACAATAGCTATAAAGCCATTAAACACCTCAAAGGAAATGACAAACTTCATATAAAGTAGTTTGTAGAGATGTAGATGGACCTAGAGTCTGTCATACAGAGTGAAGTAAGTCAGAAAAAGAAAAACAAATATTGTATATCAACGCACATATGTGGAATCTAGAAAAATGGTACAGATGAACCTATTTGCAGGGCAGGAATAGAGACGCAGATGTAGAAACGTGTGGACACGGAGGGAAAGGAGGGTGGGACGAACTGGGAGATTAGTACTGACATATACACACTACCGTATGTAAAACTGATAGCTAGTGAGAACCTGCTGTATAGCACAGGGAGCTCAGCTCGGTGCTCTGTGAACTAGATGCGTGAGATGGGGACATTGGGAGGGATGTCCAAGAGGGAAGGGATATATATATATACATGTAGCTGATTCACTTTGTTGTACAGCAGAAATTAACACAATATTGTAAAGCAACTGTACTCCAATAAATAAACCAAATGTGCTGGGAAGAGGAAAAAAATTCATAAAAGTAGTTATAAACTCACTGAAAGCTACAAAACAAGGCTCAAATGAAGGGAGAGACATGTTCTAACTAAAATTTTTGACTGATATTCCAGTAGTGTTATGGAAACCCTTGACAATTTAATTCTATATCTCACATGGTAGAATACTTGTTGTAAATTAGCTAATTAAATTTTAGGGGGCATTTACTATGTTGAATATGAAATTGTACTCTCAAACTACAATGACTAAAATGTGATAGTGTCTAGCATGGAAATAGACTAATTTAGATCTGGATATAGATTATGTATATATGAATGTCTGATATTACAAAGCTTATATTACAAAGCTGTAGAAATATACAATTATTCAATAGCTTTAAAATTAGTATTATATGGAAAATACAATAAAATATTCATATATTACTTTGATCATAATTTCAGATATATGTTCAATCTAAATATAAGATCTAAAATTATGAGTGAGCTAGTATAAAACATAGCAGCAGATATTTTATAATCTTAACGTAGGGTGTTAAAGCTGAAAAACTTCTATATGGCAAAGGATACTATTAATAAGAGGACAAACATTGGAAAAAATGAAATGAGGTGATATCATAATTGTCACCTATCAATTTGACAGAAGCCTAAAAGATTGATAATCATGTTGATGAGAATCCATGGAGATATGAAAAATACTTATAGTAAGAATACAAATTATTTTTGGAGTGTAAATTGAAGGTCTCTACCAACACTTAACATTTCCAACTGTTAACCCAGCAATCTTACTTGTAGGAATCTTTCTTATGGGTATATTATCCTAAAGCACCCTACATGTCCATGAAGAATGGGAAGGTTCATGGTAAAGGATACCAGGATGCAATTTTAAAGCCTAAGTAAATCCATGAGCACTGACATTTGGAAGATTTGACAGTATATTAAGTGAGTGGGGGAAGTGTAAAAAGTTATGGAATATGTGTAAAGAATTACCCTACTTTTGTGGAATATATAGTCATAAATGCCTTTTCTGTATAAAAATAGATAACTGAATGTTTATACTTTGTATACTACTTTTATGTTTTGGGGAGCAAATATTGATTTTATAACTGAAAAATGAAAACAGATAAGAAAATATATATAAAATACACCCATTCTCCTGGGTTGTATCATGCCACTTCCCAGAGTAAAATTCTTTGATTTTTTTTTTTCCCCCTTTTCCTGTAAGATAGATTCCGAGTCTCTTGCTTTAACTTGTAAGACCTTTCTTTGGGCAAAGGCTAGATTTCTACCCGTGTTACTGACAATTATTTCATGTTCTTTTAACATGGGACAATTTTGTTGGATAAACACACCATGAAAATCCATCTTCCATGACTCTGTTCATGTTGTTACTTTTGCCTGGATTTACCTTACCAGCTGCCTTACCTTCAAAACTCTTCATCAGCATTCAGTTTCATTTCTAATGTCATTACCTCTTTGATCTTTTATCCAAGACCCCCAAGGATTAACAGAATCCCTAGGCAAATTGTGTAGCATATCAATGCCTTGGTTTCCTCATATGTAAAATGAAAGGATTGTGTGATATAATATCCATGAAATACTTATAGTAGTTCCTGACACATGGCAAGCACTCGATGAACGTTAGCTGTTATCTACTATCCTTCTTTGTGCTCCTATAACACATAGATCCTTTCATAGGGGCAATTATTATCTCATGTCATATTTATTTCATTACTTTCTATATCTTCTATTGTAACCTAAACCTACTTTGCGACTAATACAAATCCTTGTATACAGTATGTTCTAAATAAATATGATTGAACAAATAGGCAACTTTAATTTTCATGTTGACAATAAAGAGGTGACATATATTAATAGTACAAAATAAAATTCCATATATTAATATTTTAAGGTATTTAGAGGTCAAATCACAGATATGTATCCTTCCTTGGGAAGAATAGGTAATTGATTAGTTTGTTGTGATTAGCTACTTGAGAGTAGAACCTAGTTATTTAACCTGGGCCAGTCTCTATATGGTAATATTCTTTCAAGGCAGGTATCTTCATCGGCTTCCTGGTCATTAATAAGGGAAGTAAACCATATCCTTCCTGACCTGACAGTAGAAGTATACGGCCCTGTATTTGATAAATAATATTATAAAAAATACACTCAGTAGGTATTTTTTTCTGAAAATAAAACCTCAAGTTTATTTACACACACATACATGTAAAAGGTAGCAAAAAATGAGTTATGGCAGATTGTCTAGGAGTAACCCAGTCCTTTAATATTCTACAATGTATCTATTCTTGGGTTTATTTTGACTGTCACATAGCTGTAGAACTGAAGCATTATCTTTTGTTCTTGGGACTCTCTACTCCTCTGCCTTTCTCCAGAATGCAATTGCTTTTAATGAATTGCACTCTGGCATAACACATCAGCCTGCACTGAGGTTTGGTAGAAGAGGGAGCCTCATTACTATAATTTCCTATACAGCCCCTTACCATGGTCACTAAGAAGATCTTCGTGGGGGTATTCATCATACTGAACTATATCCTGTTCTATAAGAAGGCAAGTGAGTAATTTCTTAGGACCCCGGGCCTGAGAATAGTAATGCTTCCCTTGAGTAGCTATCATATTTGTACAATGTAAATCCAGAAACTGTATCTGCTGCTTTTTATTGGTTACAGCAAGCTTGGAGCCAAATTGTTGATATTTGTGTAGTATTTTAAAGAATACATTTTTGTAAACCCCACTTTAATGCATTTACTATAATTATACTTTAACATATTTTCTTATGGGTATTTGGAGGTAACTTAAATCCTTTTCGAGGTCATATTTACAAACATAATATTTCCATGTAAGTATACATATCAGCATTCATTAAATTTTAGTAGGCATGATGCCTCTTGGTAAAGTAACAGACTTGGAATTTTAGAGAAAGTTAGTGACTATACCATGTCAAAAAGCCACTTAGCCAAAATAAATTGGTATTATGGGATAGAATCTTTCACTTCTAATGTTCTTTCATTATTTTCTTTGCTTCCCCCCCAAAAGAGATGTTTAGAATTTATAGTCAATCATTTCTTAATACTGACAAAATTTTGTCACAAATGTTGTATATTCCAATTGTTATATGCAATACCTGTTTCTTATGTCCATCTTGTAACTCTAAGAATCTTATAGGATGAGTCCGTATTATATTTCACATCTTCTACAACACATTGCACAGTGCCACATGGAGTATATAATAACTATTTGTTTGGGTTGAAATTTCTATTGAACACTATTGATATCCCAAGTCCAAAAAAAGGCCAAGCTAATTGCATGAGAGATGACAACTGACTGAGGAGTGTGTGTGTGTGTGTGTGTGTAAGTAGCCCTTGGAGGATCCAACTTTTTGACTGAGACAATCAGATTGTCTTTTGGGGAAATTTTTAAGTAGAATATGAATTTGATTACATATGGTAACTGAACTTTTAACATAATAAAGACCTAGATGCTAAGACTATTTCCGGGGAAATTAGGGTAAGTTGAAGCTTCATTTAGAGGGAAAAAAACAAAAAAACGAACAATAGAGAGAAACAGTAAAACTTAAAAAAAAAAAAAAGTATACCATGTGGTGCACAAATAGTAATTATGTAAAGCAAAGTTACCCAGATTTCCAATGATACTCCCTTCCTGATTCCTATCCTTCCTGATATCTACTCAATCTATAAAGACTTGATTTTTGTTTAATGTAAGGTTACTAAGACATAAATAAAGTGAAGCAATTCAGGAAATACTAGTGAAAGTTTTCTGGGCCAGTTCTTTTCAGAGCTACTTAAATTCTCACTCACAAAAGATTAAAAACAAAAACCTATGTGCAAAGAATTGAGTGAAAGAGGTAAACTCTGACCTTGTGTTTTATTGAAAAACAAGTCAGTAGATGGGACAAGTCATATTAATGTTAATTTGTATAGCATTAAATAAAAATACAAAAGAAAGGAAGAGTGAAATTTCATTTTTTCCACTTGAATACATTTTCAGTTGATATAACAAAGTGATTGTATAACCTAATATTAAGTAACATATCCTATGGATTTGGTTGGCAGGGAAGTACCTCAGTGAGGTTTGATCCAACCTATGTGGAGGAGTAGCTAGACTTTCAAAACATCTAAAAAGACCTAATAATTAAACTATCGAGAAATATGTCAAAAGGAGTAGTCTCTTTATCAGCTCTGTTTAAGGCTAGATTCAGGATTTTAAAACTTCAAACTTGGTTTCATTTCTTGTTTTTTTTTCTTGAACAAAAGCATTTAGTCCAGCATTCCTGTGAAGTAAGCAACTGATGGGCTAAATGGATGCAGTGAGTCCATCCATACCAGTAGCAGACAAGGTAGAGAATTGATTTTGTTTATTGGCAAAAACAAAGTCTCTCTTGCATTAATGGTAGACAGATATTTCCAAGAAATATCCTTTGCTTTTAACCTCTTCACCACTGGCTTTCAGGCTCAATGGTCAAGGATAAAATATACCTGGTAGAAGTCATGGGTTTAGTCTTAAAGATAAAGAAATTAATTCAACTTCATTAACATTTTTACTTTAAGTGCCAATGTACCTAATCTTGAAATTATAATTAAATGAAGGGAAATGATTATTGATTTTATTGCATTCAAAAACTGTAAACACATTTCAAAAGGCTGTAGTCTGTTCTCTGTATGGTCACATGGCCACCTGAGCTTTGCACAGCTGATTAATATCTTAATTTATTTTATTACCCAGAATAAAACAGCCCAGAGGAGCCTTTTCTAGGAAAGCTGCCAATGAAGTTTCCCCAAAGACCTTTCTTACCTGTGAAGTAGATGTACATAGCATAGGGAAATACTCTCATGTTGTTGTTCAGGGTGTGCGTTTTTTAACAGTCCTCATGTAATTTTATGGTGACATTAGTTGTGAACAATAGATCCAAATTATGAAACATTATTTTAGAAGTCTTTTCTGGAAAAACAATTTTATTAAGATGTATCATGCACATAAATGTATATTGCATTGTTTTATAAAGGTAAATTTAAAATCAGTGCTTGTACATTTTATAAGGTTTGTTAAAATTAATCCTGTGGGTATATTTTCAATATGCATGAAAATGTATCATGTAACATGTGAAACTGCTACAATACAAAATTTTACAATAAAATACAGAAATCTTCTTATTCTATTCTATAATTTTGAAATTATTAGTGTGAAATGAATATTCAGAATATAATTATTTTAAACTTGTAATTTGAGGTCATATATATATATATATATATATATATATATACACACACATATATATCAGGCAAGGTATTTAATAGTTTGTTAGAAAATAGGCTCTGTACTTTCATTTAGACTGTTCATAAGTGAAGAAGTTGACTAAACAGAAATATAAACAAATGTAGAAGAAATTAATGTTTTGTAAAATAAATATCCGTGTATGTCAGCAGGCGTTATTGCCTTTTAAATGATCAAAAGACCTTCTGTAAAACAAATTATAAAAATTAATGAAAGAAGCACCATTGTAATCAAAATGAAGGCATTCACTTTTGTTAAAAATAGCAAGGTTGGAAGCTCTAACATTAGACTACCTAGGTTTGAGGACTGATTCTACCACTCACTGGCCCTAGGACTTTGGGCAATTTATGAAACGTTTTGGGGACCTTACAGATGAAAAAAGTAAGATGTGAATGATGATAATATCTTTCTAACATTAATTTAAAATTTTGCTCTTTTGATTTTTTAGAATCAAAATAGTAACATGTAGATTACCTGAACTATGTTGGCCATTATTATTATTATTCCAGCTTTTCTTAGGGTGTTTAACAAAATAATCAGATAATATTTTTGAAATTGTGTTTTCTTTGAGTGTTCTTTAGCATGTTGATTATCATTTCCCTGTTTGTTTAAAAGAAAAAAACACATTAGTTAAAGGCTATGAGTAGCTGGTTCACTCAGTCATTTATTAAATTAACATACTGAGTGCCTACGGTTATGAGCACTTTGCCAGACAGTTTTGCAACAGAAGAAAAACACAGATATGCTTTCATGGAGCTGTTTATCCTAGCAAGGGACACAAACAAATAAGAAAATATTATTTTAAGTACTAAAAAGAAATTATTTTAGATCATATTATTTTAGACCAGAATATAATGCATTATTTTATTCTGAAACAACATTTCTGAGAAATTGCCAGTTAAACTTATGCATAAAAGCTGAGAAGAAATGTTATGCTAGTAGATAAAGGAAGAAAGTTCTTGAGCAACCAGGGCAAATACCTTAATTTAGGATAGATCATTTGTTCTAAGGTATTTCAGATGACTGTTATTCTAGAATATAATGAGTTGGAGGACTGGAGCATGATATGATAGGAGTTTTGTAAGAAGGGCTAGAACTACACCATTTAGGGATTTGTATGTTATGGAAAGAATTTGTATTTATTCTAGATGGATAGAAAATTAAAGGCTTTAAGCAGGTGTGCATAATGTGATTTTCCTTGTCATCCCTCTTGCTGATAACTGGGTAGGAACAGGGCAAGAATGAAAAGATGGCAATGACTTAGTTACCCAGACAGAAAGGTATGATGGTGGCTTAGACAAGGGAGGTGGTATTAAGAGTGGAGAGAAGTAGATGGATGAGGGACATCATTTGGAGGTAGAATAGACAGGACTTGATGGACTGACTGTAGTGTATGAGAGAGGGAGGAATCAAGAATGCCTTCTAGTAGCTGAGTGTCCCTCAGCTATAATTTGAATAATGTTAGCTTTTAGTAGAATTAAATGTACACACAGCAGTTTGTATATGTTAAAAATGGAATAACTACATAAATGCATAATTATTGCTGATAGTAAAGAAATATCCACTGAGATGTATATTTTCTTAGAAATCTAAAGAGAATAATATCCTTCCATTTAAAAGATTCTTGATATTGAGTGCTCCTTTTTATTCCCCTTGAATGTTTCTGTGATGTTTGGTTGGAAAAATTTTAGACATTCCTGCCTTCAGACTCTTTTTCCAAAGTGGTATCACATTCTGATTCTTGAGATCTTGTAGAACTTTGTATTATTGCTAAGGAGACTGTGGTGGGAAGAACACATAACAGACAAGGTTGATGCTTCATATTAGGAGTGTTTTCAGGAGCAATTAAGGTATTAACTTATTTCAGTAGTTTTATAAACATTATATGCTCCCAAGTACTTGAAAACTGTAAAGGTTAAAAAAAACTTGGATCATTTTAGAAAAGTGCATGCTTCCACTCACAATCCTGTTGTCACTTGAATAGCACTCAGTGTACTCAAAATTATAGCTATTACAGAAGAAATTGCAAGTTAAATACAGGGAGGTGTATAAACTACATTTATCACCAACACATCCCAGTATGATACCATAGTGAAAGGCATAGAAACTGTAACACCTGTGTCTCATTTTGTATTTCTTTCACTTTTTATGTCACGACCGTAAATTTAATCTTTTAGGCAAATGTGGATTTTTTTTTTTCCCCTTAGTTTGCTGGGTACCTACTAAACACCTATTCGTCTCTGTGACCAGTATTTTGTTGAGTGGGCACAATACACAGTGTTGTCTGGTGATTCAAGACTGGTCTGGGTATTACTAGTTGACATTCTTCTGAGCTCTCCTTTTTTAAAAATAATAGCTTATACCGCTAACAATTAGATCCTAATCTTCATTTGATCTTCTGAATATCACAGAATTGAACCACACTATCCTTTTTCTTGGATAGGGAATGCCCCCTCTCTTTATCCAATAGTTTAATGGTGGCAAGAGAAATGAGGATAACATGGATAAGTACAATCTACAAAAATGTTAATTCCCAAAAACTCTTTTTCAAGCAATATTTTTAATTCTCTTTCCCATCAGTATTTCACCAGAACTGTCAAAAAAGAAGACAAGTTTGTTGACTGACCTTCAATTTCATTTCTGTTGTAGATAAACATTATCAGGAAAATGGCCTGAAGATAGGTGGTTGCAGAGTGAAGAATAAATTGGTCCTCATGATTTATAAATTGAAAAATTGTCCCTTGCAGTCCCAGGGAATTCACTGAAACTTGAGCAGTTAGTGATCAATAACAGCCGCGTATACAAATGTACATGGTTCCAGGAAACAAAACGAGAGAATGTAGAAACTCGCCTTTTCCACTAATCCACAGATACCCTGTTTTTAAATTTTTTTACCACAGCTTATGCCACATTGAGGACTTGTCTGGGTAGCAAATTTCATGAATGCCAAGATCCTCTCTATTTTGTTTAGTAGTGTGTTCTCAGCAAGTAATATGCCTGGCACAAAACAATATTTTCTATTTAATAAACCCCAATCCATAACTGTAGCTTTATTAATTCTCTAATAGATGATTATTGTAACTTAACACTATAGCATAGACAGTTGAATTTATCACTTTTATAATGTATCCTTGCCTTCATGATGGAGCCTAAGAATTGAATCCATATTTGTCCATTATAGAATATACTGGTGTAGTGTAAATTCTTAGGCATTAGACTATTTTGTTAGCTATAGAACTTGTACATGTAGTTTATGCTCTAAGCCTCAGGTGTTTTATTTTTTAAGAAGGTGATCATAATTTTACTTTTATCATTCTCTATGCTAGGAATAGATAAGGGAATTTCTATTTAAAAAACCTATCAAAGTGTCTGCTACCTTTTAAGCTCTCCATGGACGCCAGGTATCATCAACAACGGCATTTTAGAATATGAAGGAATCTGGGCCTTAATTTTAGCATTCTTAATATTGAAGATTATAGTACTTTAAACTAGTCTCAGAAATGTGTTATTATTGGGTTCCTGCTGGCTACAGAGCACACTTTTATATGACTATAGATCGTCTAAGAATTATGCCTGAGAGTCAGAGAATAGGGCATAACATGGCATTTTAGTCACAGAAAGAGAAGAGTGAAAAAGCATCTGCCACAGTGGAATATTTGTATCTTCTTTTTCTAAAGTGCTCTAAGGGATTAAATACCTCAGGCTGGAACACTCTTGCTGAGACTCTCATGCCACTTCTCATGTTCCGAGAAAGCTCTTCAGGGAAAGTCACCTAGAGTGTTCTTACCAATAACCTACAGATTGCTGTGTGTGGAGAATTGCGTAGAAGGTTTCTGAACCAGTTTTTGCTGATGAGATACTGTTTGTGACCACATACTTTACATGTTGTTACTGATGTGGTTAAAGTAAAACTAAGCCTCGGCTTCAGTGCCGTCTGAGAAGAATGTTGGGGCATGTTTTCCACAGGAATACTTGTGAAGCTAAATTTTAATGTTGACTTGGGAAATAGCAATTTTCGATATTGGCTAATCCTCAACATACAAAAGATTCAGTTTACATCACATGAGAAAGAAATGTCACGCTGTTATTGATGTCTTCACACTATAAGAGATGAAGATTTATAATGGTAAAAGTTCAGTTTTAAAGAAATGTTTGTGGCAAACAGCCAGTTTAACTGGGAAAAGATACATAGAAATGTGAAATACTATAGAAGATATTCAGGTGGTACGTTTAAGAATCCACCCTGTTTTCTCGTGTACAATACTAGAGCACTCTCCTGCCACCGAAAAATTTAAAAATAACCTTTACAAGTTCATACTTCCTATATTTGCAGTCATGCCAATTGATCCTGTTTATGGGGCTAGTTTCATAAACATAATGATAAAATGTATTCTTCTTTACTAGAAGATAGTAATTTAATAATATTTTTGGTACTTGACCTGTCATAAGGACATTACATTGGAAATTCAATATGGTTTGTATTGCCATTCTAAATCTTAGTAATACTTAATATTTGTCTTATATTTGAATTTAAATTATTAAAATGCCCATCCATTGTAAATATGAGTTTTCCTTATAGAAATTGAAGGAAGATACATAAAAAATCTAATAATAACTCAGAGAAGGTAAATTCACTTAAGATAAGAAAGACTGTTGAGCTCCTAAACCAAATGGAAATACTTCTTGTTTAATAATTTGAACATAGATCTGAATCTCAGGAGTTGTAAAGTTCAGTATGGTCTCTAATTTTGACGTTTAGTGATAGGTACTTTTATTGCTCTTTATTATCAACTTGCAGATTCTTAATCTAATGTCAGCTTTGAACTATTTTTATTAAATTGATTTGAGAAAGGACATAGGCATTTTAAACAGTAAGTGATCATAAGACATTTATAACAGGTTTTAAACATTTTTGTAATTTACATTTTATTATGTACATATTCATTTCTAAGTACTGAAACAACTCTATAATAAAGAGCTGAGAAATAGTTGAATTTATTCCTCCAAAAATGTTCAGTTTTGTGCTCTGTATACTTAAATCCATACCAAGCAAAACACTAACTTTTGAACATCTTTTGTTAAAACTTCCCTGAAGAAGTGAAATAACAATGACAACTAAATGTTCAGATTTCAAAGAGATTCCTTACACAGTTACTATGTAGGGAATGAATAGATTGAGAGATGAGATTTCAAATTATACTTCAGTTACTGGGAAACCTCAAAATGAGTTTTTCTATTCATTGAACACATTTCTTTGAGTACTAATTTTTTATATTTCCTTCCATTTCAAATATTTTGAGTTAAAAAAAAAATCAGTATAGTTAGTAATGTTTTAGTATTTTTCAACAAGTTATCCAAAGTAAGAATAAGGATCCTCCTGTTGTAATTAAAAAAAAAAAAAAAAAAAAAATTCCTTGAAGTTATTAGTTAGCACTAAATAAACTACTAGCTATACTTTTAAAGTCTTCTAAATATTTCTGAAAATCTCTCTCCTGTTTTTAGATCTCAGCATCATTTCATAATTGTCAGTTTCCTTCCCTAGCAGCTCATTTTTCAATTGTAATTTGACTTGCTGAATGCATTAAAAATTTAAAATATTTATTGATTCGTTAGTATGTGGAAGATATTGTTCACTGTCTGCAATGGGTTGCAAGTGTCTGAGGGCTCTTCTGTGATTAAAAGGCTTTCTTTGGGAACATCAATTTTAGGGGGATGAAAAAACATAGCCATTTGTTATTCTCTTGACAGAAGTAGTCACATTGGTACTTTTTACATAAAAATCATTTCAATATTCTCTTAAATGATATTTCTATAATTTGATAATTCAATTAATAACTCATGTGCTAATCCAGCAGTTCTCCAAGTAATTCTAGTGGACCTCCAAGACCATTTCAGTGGCAGCAAACCATACTTAGAATCATTGTATTCTTCATTGCCACAGGGGAAAAAAAAAAGCCAGTTCACTTAAAGTCTTTGAAGCACTAAAATTTCATTTTATTAAATCTCAAGCTATAAAAATACTTCTAATATTTTATGTAATGAAACGAGAAGGACACAACAAAGCACTTCTGAATAGCAAGGACAAGGGTTGTCTGGAGGAAAAGCACACGTGCAGTTGTTTAATTTGTAGGCTGAACTATTCATTAGCCTGGCAACTAATCTTGAAGAAACTAACACTTGCACATTTTAGTGTACTATCAAAGATTTGCAGAATTATTTGAAATAATATTGTTTTCCAACTTAATATCTACGTGGATTTTCTTTATATACTTGAACAACAAAACCTTAAGCAGATTAGGTACAGAAGCAGATATGAGAATTCAACTATCTTAAATCATACATTGAAGAGATTTACTCTTCATATTAACTTGTTTTGGGAAATATCCTTTTCTATAAAAATGTTGTTTATGCAAATATGCCTGGGTTTATTATAGTTTAAAATGAATGAGTAAATATCTTTTAGTGTTCTTAGTTTGAATTTATAATAGGGTAAATATTAAGAACTTTAGCCCACAAAAACAAAAGCTCTTTTGGGCTCTGAATAATTTTAAGCATCTTAAGTTGTCCTAATTATATCAAACAACTTAACTGGTAGAAATATATCTCCTTCTATTTCAATCTACAAACTATTAGTAACTCTTACAGAGTTTTTCCTTTTCCTAGAAATTCTATCTTTAATTGATCAGTAATGCAAAATTATAATCATTTTTTAAAAATTTCAAAAATCATTTTATGAATTGTCCATTCATTCACCCAATAGATATTTATTGCTTATCTCCAATGTGTCAGGCCGGGGACCAGCTGCTAACACCGTTAACTTTGTGTGACCCTTTTTCAGCTTTACCCAGATGTTCCTTGTTCCATTATAGTCTGCATACCTTTTTTCATGTCTCTCTCCATGGGACACTAATTCAGCAGTGATCTTGACATCGTCAGTACTGGCTATAATATTTGGCACAGAGTAATAAATATTCAATAAATTTTTCTTAAAATAGTATTCTAATTACTCTAGTTTTGTCCCACTTTTCCACAAACTTCCATAGACAGTAATCTACATTAGGTCTAGTCGGTTTGTTGAGACTAAGAAAACCTGGCCACAGAAATATGAAATGATTTATCATTACCATTTAAAGGAAGTTTAAAGCATAACATTTACATCTCTAGGTACAAAATAGTATATCTGGATCTGTGGCCATGTAGAACGTTAGATGTAATTACAGATGCAGGGATTAGAGTAAGGAGGCCACAGGCAAGGAATGTTGGCAGCCAGCAGCTGCTAGGTGAGGCAAGGAACAGATTCTCCTCTAAAGTCTCTGGAGGGAGTGTAGCCCTGCTGACACCTTGATTTCTACCCAGCGAAACTGATTTCAGACTCTGGGCTATAGAACTATAGAAGAATGTGTGTTTCAAGTCATCAAGTTTGATAATATTATAGCAGTCATAGGAAACTAATACAAATAAGAATAAATAAAATTCTGTATACCCTAGAAAGCACTTTTAAGAGGTGGTAACTTAAAGCTTGCTCAGATATACTTTTTAAAAAATTAAATCTCCTAAGTGTAATTGAAATAACTGTTTCGGAAGCTGCCTCCAATGCAAAATTGTAAATTCTACTGGAAAGTCCATATTTTTAAGTGTATTGAAAAATCTTGCTTTTACTCAAATAGACCATAGTTTTTCTAGAGTTTTTAAAATGAGGAAAATAGTACTGTTTCAGAACTTTCTCCAGTTCCTGAAGTTTAGAAGTATATTTTTATGGAACTGAATATATTCTTGATCATTCATCAAAACGGCGATGTATTCATGGCGAGTGGTTTACTTTTTTTTTTCTCACTCTGCATTATAGTTACATTATTATATGATATCCCCCACCTCAAATTTTATTTATAATTTCAGTCCTATATAAATGGTCGGAAACCACATTGATACCACTTTACACCCACTGGGATGACTAAAAGACTGACAGGTATTGGAGAAAACTTGGAATCTTCACACATTGCTGGTGGAATTGTAAAATACTGCAGTCATATTGGAAAATACTTCAGCAGTTAAATATTAAATGTAGTTTAGTTTAAATTAAATATTAAATATTAAACATAGTTACCTTATGACACAGCAATTTCACTTCTAAGTATATACCCAAGAGAACTGAAAACAAACAGCTGTACAGAAAAATTTGCATACAGATGTTCATAGCAGCATAGTTCATAATAGTCATGAACTGCAAACAACCCAAATGCCTGTCAGTTAAATGAGTGGACAAATAAGATGTGTTATATCCATACAGTGGAACATTATTTGGCAATAGAAAGGAATAAAGTGTTGATACGTGCTTCAACATGTTCGAAACTTGAAAAATTATTCCAAGTGAAAGGGGCCAGTCACAAAAGATGTCATATTCTGATTTCATTTATTTGAAATATCCAGAACAGGCAAATCCATAGAGACAGAAAGTAGGTTAGTGGTTGCCAGGGACTGGAGTGGAGCAGAATGGAATGACTAGTGACTGATAATAAGCATAGGATTTCTTTTTGAAGTGATGAAACTGTCCTTAAATTAGAAAGTGTTGGTGGTTGCACAACTCAGCATACCAAAACCCACCGAATTATACATTATGAGGGTGAATTGTGTGATAATTATAGTGCAAAGCTGTTACTTAAAAAATAAGAATAGTCTGGCTGCCAGTCAATATTTATTTGGCTTAATTTGTTCCATTAAAAATGCATGAAAAGGTCCCCAAAATATTTGTCATTCTATTGTGGAGCCATCTCATCTTGATTCTGAGCTCGGGCATGAAGAAATCTTATGTATTTGTTAGATTTGATAAGGCAGGCACAAATTCCACTGAATGCTGAGTCTATTAGGAAGGACAAAATTCTAGTTTTATGGAGACAATAGATTCTATTTTAAAGGGAGGTCAGTGGAAAAAGCAGAGGTATAATTACCAGCATGATGAAGTCATTATCACCCTGCCTCCCATATAACAGATGAGAAAAGTAAAACTCAGAAATTAGATAACTTGCTCAAAGAAGCATAGCTGGCAAATAATTAAGCCGAGATTACAGTCTTGGATAGGAATTCTCAATAAATACTTAGATTATAAAAAGCTAATGTTTTTAAATTATGAATGTGGCTATTATATTAGCTAATACCTATATAATACTATGTGGCTAAGAGTCTTTTAAGAATGTCACATTGATTCAATTATTTAGTCCTCATAACACTACGGGGTATAGATTCTACTGTATCATCATCTCCATTACTGATGAGGAAACTACAGCACAGAGAGGATAAGTAACTTGATTATAAGTAACTGCCATGGAATATACACCCAAACTGTCTGACTCCAGACCTTTTGTTCTTCATCACTATGTTCTGCTGCCCCTCTAGCACCAAGCATAATGCCTTCTTCCTAGGCACATTTTTTTAAAAATTGGACTGAATAAATCCAGAAATCAATCTTTCTAATATTCATGAAGCTTTCATCTTTAGTTGAATGATCTATTCGAGGTCTTGGAATTAAGGGTGGGGGAATGATGATTCATTATTATTTTACTTTCTTTAAGGTTTTGTAATCTTTAGAAATAGTTTTATTGTGGTAACACTGACTTATAACAGTTTCGCGTGTACAACATTATGTTTCTACTTTTGTATACCCTACAACATGCTCACCACCAAAATTTTAGCTTCCATCCATCACCATACAGTTGATCCCCTTTATCCATTTCACTCTCCCTCCTGCCACTCCCCCTCTGGTAACCACTAATCTGCTCCATGTATCTATGTGTTTGTTTTTTGTTTGCTTTGATTTGTTCATTTATTTTGTAGTTTATTAGCTTTTTATATAAAAGAATGTTTCATTATCATGTACTTTGTGACATATTGCATTCCAGGTACCATGCAGGAAATTCACACTGCTCTCTAATTTATGTAAAAGACTTTGAGAGCTAATTCCTGCAATAAACTTAACTTTGTTTTAACTCAAACTTATTTGACCATATAATCCTTGGAGAGAAGGGAAGTAAAACCTCTTAATATCCTACAGAAGTAAAGCTTTCCACAAGCAAATGTTAAAATTACCAAAGTGGAAATTATTCTCAGAGTTTTCATCACAGACGCCATTTACAAATGGGTATTTAATGCATTTAAAACATTCCGCATTTCATGACTCTATTGGTTATTTATATATTTGCTTTTAAATAGATAAATATTGATTTATTCTTTCAAATAATTGTGTTTTCATACTTTAACCAGATGTCACATAGAAGTTGTCAGAATTTTATTATTCATCCATACTAAATAAGCAGGAGAGATAAATTTAAGAGTAAAACAGCTACAGTGCTGTAATCTCCTGATTATGCAGGCCTCTCTTTGACAGGAGATGAATAAAATGTTGCCCTGAAGACCAGAAGGATCAACTCATCTCTCAAAATACTTCAACTTGGAAGTAATTGAGGTGTTTGGGAAATACACGCCAATCTTGTTTATGGCATTCAAATGATTCTTTGTTAGAAAAGTCTAATTGAATGATTAAATGCCCACATTTGATGACTGTTTCCTACTACTTACTCTACTGTAGAAGCTTTAAATCTATTGTAAAAATTTAAAAATATGCTGTTTCCTCTTTCTGCATATCCAAATTCATCCATTCCTCAAGTCCCAGCACTAATGCACAAAACTTCTATAAAGCCTTTTATGATTTCTAAACCAAGTGCAATTTCTCCCTCTCTAAAATCCTATCTTAGTGTACGTGTGATACCTACCCATTTCAACACTGAAATTGATTTACTTAGGTTCATACTTATCTTTCTCTGATCTTTCCCTTAAGGAGCTTACAATCTATGTGTAATCAAACCTTGTAGTTCCCGAAGTGCCAGTAACACTCCATACATATTTGAGAAATAATGAATGCGTAAATGAATGACTGAATAACATTTATAGTTATGATGAAAA
This sequence comes from Balaenoptera ricei, assembly GCF_028023285.1. NCBI lineage: Eukaryota > Metazoa > Chordata > Mammalia > Artiodactyla > Balaenopteridae > Balaenoptera > Balaenoptera ricei. The sequence goes on from NC_082643.1 coordinate 57,539,297, forward strand.
AACAAATATTCTATATCACTGTGTAAATGAATGTATTATTTCATTACTTCCTCTGAACAAGAAAAGGAAAATTTCCAGTGTTAGCATTATATCCTTTAGAACCAGCTTTAACCATAGTAGATTTATGCACTGAGGTGACTAGTAAATCCCTTTTAGTATTGATCCTGTTTAGAATAGTGAGTGACTTTGGACAGTTTCAATCTTGTAAGGTAGAACATTTAGCAGTGACATGTCAGAAAGACCTGTGCTCTATTAGAAATAGCAGGAGATTTATTTCAGCATTTATCTGGTTTATGTAGAATTGCTAGTCTCTTTTGTCCTATATATGACAGATTAATGCTTCTCAACATGTTTATTTCTAGATGAAGGGAACTTCTGAAGTGAATTTTCAGATTGTTAGAGAAGTTGGTGAGTTAACCTGATGAATGGTCAGGGTACGAGCATATTTTAAACATGAGAAATAAACCTCTTAGAAATGGACAGGTTCAGAAGTAGCAGATTATGACCAGGCTACTTACATGGATTCAATTCCCTTATAAGTAAATGGGTTCTTCAAAAATCAACAATCTGAATTGATTTAAAGTCAGCTGGAGTAAAAGTAATTGTTACCATTTATTTGTTTATTGTTATGTTCTAGATACTGCTCTGGGTAGTTTATCTCACTTAATTTTTTCAGTAACCTGAAAGAAAGATAGCAGAACCATTTGGAAATCAGGTAAATAAGGTTCAGTGCTTTGTGCTTACTTGCCCAAAGAGGAAAAAGTGAGAAGGTAGAATTCCAGCCTATGTCATAATTAATTCTGTGCTTAACATGGCCTCTTCACTATGTCACAATATTTTAAAATAAATAACAATTTGTTTACTTGGACCATAAATATAATTTTGAAATAGTAGTTTTTGGTGGGAATTACAATACATATTTTTGATTCTATAATCCAGTCCCTGATTACATGTAATCTAATAATTTGTATTCTATTAAATATATTTTATTCTCAAGATTCTAGGTATGATAGAACTGTGATTTCCTTTTACCTTTACCTGCTTTCACTTTCAACACTAAGGTTTGGTTGACTCTGGGGATTAGCAATAATATTGTCTATGTAGATCTGGCAACCAAGAAGAGTAAGGTCAATCAATTTACAGACAATGTTACTTTATTCAATAACTATTTATTGAATATCTAATGAGTGCTTATGTATCAGGCACTCTTCTTAGGATCCATCATATTTGTATTCCCATACCAAGGCGCTCACGAGCCTCAGGGAGAGGAAGCAGATACTGATAAAATAACAAGTACATACAGTATGTCACTATGTCTTAACTACGTGATTCCAAGTGTGTTCTAGATTTAAAAAAAAATTTAAAGGTCTCTTAATAGAAAAGACAGCAATATAGTTTATCTTAGTAGTTCAGATAGATAGTTTCTGTAGTTTCAATTTAGTTTTGGGACCTTAGACAATTTATTTCACATTTATAAACCTCAGCTTCCCCATCTGTTAAATGATGATAATGAACTGAACTTATAAGCTTGTTAGAATTAAATGAAGTAATGCTTGTGCCTGAAACATGATAAACAGGCAATAAACATTGGCAAACATTTGTTATTTCACTCTTCTTTTTGGAGAATCAGAATGCACGTTGTGATCCAAAAAGTGAATCCTGCAGTAACATAGCTCTATTTAAACTTGTCTAACCCAGACTCATTTAACTACAGTACACACTTTTTGTATAATATTTATAATAACATGCATAATTATTATTATTTTTTTTTAAACATCTTTATTGAAGTATAATTGCCTTACAATGGTGTGTTAGCTTCTGCTTTATAACAAAGTTAATCAGTTATACATATACAATATGTTCCCATATCTCTTCCCTCTTGCATCTCCCTCCCTCCCACCCTCCCCATCCCACCCCTCTAGGTGGTCACAAAGCACCGAGCTGATCTCCCTGTGCTATGCGGCTGCTTCCCACTAGCTATCTATTTTACATTTGGTAGTGTATATATGTCCATGACACTCTCTCACCCTGTCACATCTCACCCCACCCCCTCCCCATATCCTCAAGTCCATTCTCTAGTAGGTCTGTGTCTTTATTCCCGTCTTGCCACTAGGTTCTTCATGGCTTTTTTTCCCCTTAGATTCCGTATATATGTGTTAGCATACTGTATTTGTTTTTCTCTTTCTGACTTACTTCACTCTGTATGACAGACTCTAACTCCATCCACCTCATTACAAATACCTCCATTTCATTTCTTTTTATGGCTGAGTAATATTCCATTGTATATATGTGCCACATCTTCTTTATCCATTCATCTGTCGATGGACATTTAGGTTGCTTCCATGTCCTGGCTATTGTAAACAGAGCTGCAATGAACATTTTGGTACATGACTCTTTTTGACCTATGGTTTTCTCAGGGTATATGCCCAGTATTGGGATTGCTGGGTCGTATGGTAGTTCTATTTGTAGTTTTTTAAGGAACCTCCATACTGTTCTCCATAGTGGCTGTATCAATTTACATTCCCACCAACAGTGCAAGAGTGTTCCCTTTCCTCCACACCCTCTCCAGCATTTATTGTTTCTAGATTTTTTGATGATGGCCATTCTGACCGGTGTGAGATGATATCTCATTGTAGTTTTGATTTGCATTTCTCTAATGATTAATGATGTTGAGCATACTTTCATGTGTCTGTAGGCCATCTGTATATCTTCTTTGGAGAAATGTCTATTTAGGTCTTCTGCCCATTTTTGGATTGGGTTGTTTATTTTTTTGTTATTGAGCTGCATGAGCTGCTTGTAAATCTTGGAGATTAATCCTTTGTCAGTTGCTTCATTTGCAAATATTTTCTCCCATTCTGATGGTTGTCTTTTGGTCTTGTTTATGGTTTTCTTTGCTGTGCAAAAGCTTTTAAGTTTCATTAGGTCCCATTTGTTTATTTGTGTTCTTAGTTCCATTTCTCTGGGAGCTGGGTCAAAAAGAAACTTGCTGTGATGTATGTCATAGAGTGTTCTGCCTATGTTTTCCTCTAAGAGTTTGATAGTGTCTGGTCTTACACTTAGGTCTTTAATCCATTTTGAGTTTATTTTTGTGCATGGTGTCAGGGAGTGTTCTAATTTCATACTTTTACATGTATCTGTCCAATTTTCCCAGCACCACTTATTGAAGAGGCTGTCTTTTCTCCACTGTATATGCTTGCCTCCTTTATCAAAGATAAGGTGACCATATGTGCGTGGGATTATCTCTGGGCTTTCTATCCTGTTCCATTGATCAATATTTCTGTTTTTGTGCCAGTACCAAACTGTCTTGATTATTGTAGCTTTGTAATATAGTCTGAAGTCAGGGAGCCTGATTCCCCCAGCTCCATTTTTCGTTCTCAAGATTGCTTTGGCTATTCGGGGTCTTTTGTGTCTCCATACAAATTGTGAAATTTTTTGTTCTAGTTCTGTGAAAAATGCCAGTGGTAGTTTGATAGGGATTGCATTGAATCTGTAGATTGCTTTGGGTAGTAGAGTCATTTTCACAATGTTGATTCTTCCAATCCAGGAACATGGTATATCTTTCCATCTATTTGTATCATCTTTAATTTCTTTCATCAGTGTCTTATAATTTTCTGCATACAGGTCTTTTGTCTCCTTAGGTAGGTTTATTCCTAGATATTTTATTCTTTTTGTTGCAATGGTAAACGGGAGTGTTTTCTTAATTTCACTTTCAGATTTTTCGTCATTAGTGTATAGAAATGCAAGAGATTTCTGTGCATTAATTTTGTATCCTGCTACTTTACCAAATTCATTGATTAGCTCTAGGAGTTTTCTGGTAGCATCTTTAGGATTCTCTCTATATAGTATCATGTCATCTGCAAACAGTGACAGCTTTACTTCTTCTTTTCCGATTTGGATTCCTTTTATTTCTTTGTCTTCTCTGATTGCTGTGGCTAACACTTCCAAAACTATGTTGAATAATAGTGGTGAGAGTGGGCAACCTTGTCTTGTTCCTGATCTTAGTGGAAATGGTTTCACTTTTTCACCATTGAGGACAATGTTGGCTGTGGGTTTGTCATATATGGCCTTTATTATGTTGAGGAAAGTTCCCTCTATGCCTACTTTCTGCAGGGCTTTTATCATAAATGGGTGTTGAATTTTGTCAAAAGCTTTTTCTGCATCTATTGAGATGATCATATGGTTTTTCTCCTTCAGTTTGTTAATATGGTGTATCACATTGATTGATTTGCGTATATTGAAGAATCCTTGCATTCCTGGAATAAACCCCACTTGATCATGGTGTATGATCCTTTTAATGTGCTGTTGGATTCTGTTTGCTAGTATTTTGTTGAGGATTTTTGCATCTATGTTCATCAGTGATATTGGCCTGTAGTTTTCTTTCTTTGTGACATCTTTGTCTGGTTTTGGTATCAGGGTGATGGTGGCCTCGTAGAATGAGTTGGGGAGTGTTCCTCCCTCTGCAATATTTTGGAAGAGTTTGAGAAGGATAGGTGTTAGCTCTTCTCTAAATGTTTGATAGAATTCACCAGTGAAGCCATCTGGTCCTGGGCTTTTGTTTGTTGGAAGGTTTTTAATCACAGTTTCAATTTCAGTGCTTGTGATTGGTCTGTTCATATTTTCTATTTCTTCCTGGTTCAGTCTCGGCAGTTTGTGCATTTCTAAGAATCTGTCCATTTCTTCCAGGTTGTCCATTTTATTGGCATAGAGTTGCTTGTAGTAATCTCTCATGATCTTTTGTATTTCTGCAGTGTCAGTGGTTACTTCTACTTTTTCATTTCTAATTCTATTGATCTGAGTCTTCTCCCTTTTTCTCTTGATGAGTCTGGCTAATGGTTTATCAATTTTGTTTATCTTCTCAAAGAACCAGCTTTTAGTTTCATTGATTTTTGCTATTGTTTCCTTCATTTCTTTTTCATTTATTTCTGACCTGATCTTTATGATTTCTTTCCTTCTGCTAGCTTTGGGGATTTTTTGCTCTTCTTTCTCTAATTGCTTTAGGTGCAAGGTTAGGTTGTTTATTCGAGATGTTTCCTGTTTCTTGAGGTAGGCTTGTATTGCTATAAACTTCCCTCTTAGCACTGCTTTTGCTGCGTCCCATAGGTTTTGGGTCATCGTATCTCCATTGTCATTTGTTTCTAGGTATTTTTTGATTTCCCCTTTGATTTCTTCAGTGATCACTTCGTTATTAAGTAGTGTATTGTGTAGCCTCCATGTGTTTGTATTTGTTACACATCTTTTCCTGTAATTCATATCTAGTCTCATAGCGTTGTGGTCGGAAAAGATACTTGATACGATTTCAATTTTCTTAAATTTACCAAGGCTTGATTTGTGACCCAAGATATGATCTATCCTGGAGAATGTTCCATGTGCACTTGAGAAAAATGTGTATTCTGTTGTTTTTGGGTGGAATGTCCTATAAATATCAATTAAGTCCATCTTGTTTAATGTATCATTTAACGCTTGTGTTTCCTTATTTATTTTCATTTTGGATGATCTGTCCATTGGTGAAAGTGGGGTGTTAAAGTCCCCTACTATGATTGTGTTGCTGTCGATTTCCCCTTTTATGGCTGTTAGTATTTGCCTTATGTTTTGAGGTGCTCCTATGTTGGGTGCATAAATATTTACAATTGTTATACCTTCCTCTTGGATCGATCCCTTGATCATTATATAGTGTCCTTCTTTGTCTCTTATAATATTCTTTATTTTAAAGTCTATTTTGTATGATATGAGAATTGCTACTCCAGCTTTCTTTTGATTTCCATTTGCATGGAATATCTTTTTCCATCCCCTCACTTTCAGTCTGTATGTGTCTCTAGTTCTGAAGTGGGTCTCTTGTAGACAGCATATATATGGGTCTTGTTTTTGTATCCATTCAGCCAGCCTGTGTCTTTTGGTTGGAGCATTTAATCCATTTACATTCAAGGTAATTATCGATATGTATGTTCCTATTCCCATTTTCTTAAATGTTTTGTGTTTGTTATTGTAGGTGTTTTCCTTCTCTTGTGTTTCTTGCCTAGAGAAGTTCCTTTAGCATTTGTTGTAAAGCTGGTTTGGTGGTGCTGAACTCTCTCAGCTTTTGCTTGTCTGTAAGGGTTTTAATTTCTCCATCACATCTGAATGAGATCCTTGCTGGGTAGAGTAATCTTGGTTGTAGGTTTTTCTCCTTCATCACTTTAAGTATATCCTGCCACTCCCTTCTGGCTTGCAGAGTTTCTGCTGAAAGATCACATGTTAACCTTATGGGGATTCCCTTGTGTGTTATTTGTTGTTTTTCCCTTGCTGCTTTTAATATGTTTTCTTTATATTTAATTTTTGACAGTTTGATTAATATGTGTCTTGGCATGTTTCTCCTTGGGTTTATCCTGTATGGGACTCTCTGTGCTTCCTGGACTTGAATAACTATTTCCTTTCCCATATTAGGGAAGTTTTCAACTATAATCTCTTCCAATATTTTCTCAGTCCCTTTCTTTTTCTCTTCTTCTTCTGGGACCCCTATAATTCGAATGTTGGTGCGTTTCATGTTGTCCCAGAGGTCTCTGAGACTGTCCTCAGTTCTTTTCATTCTTTTTTCTTTATCCTGCTCTGCAGTAGTTATTTCCACCATTTTATCTTCCAGGTCACTTATCCTTTCTTCTGCCTCACTTATTCTGCTATTGATCCCATCTAGAGTATTTTTAATTTCATTTATTGTGTTTTTCATCGTTGCTTGGTTCCTCTTTAGTTCCTCTACGTCCTTGTTATATGTTTCTTGCATTTTGTCTATTCTATTTCCAAGATTTTGGATCATCCTTACTATCATTATTCTGAATTCTTTTTCAGGTAGACTACCTATTTTTCTTCATTTGTTAAGTCTAGTGTGTTTTGACCCTGCTCTTTCATCTGCTGTGTGTTTTTCTGTCATCTCATTTTGCTTATCTTACTGTGTTTGGGGTCTCCTTTTCACAGGCTGCAGGTTCGTAGTTCCCGTTGTTTTTGGTATCTGTCCCCAGTGGGTAAGGTTGGTTCAGTGGGTTGTGTAGGCTTCCTGGTGGAGGGGACTATTGCCTGTGTTCTGGTGGATGAGGTTGAATCTTGTCTTTCTGGTGGGCACGTCCACGTCTGGTGGTGTGTTTTGGGGTGTCTGTGGCCTTATGATTTTAGGCAGCCTCCCTGCTAATGGATGGGGCTGTGTTCCTGTCTTGCTAGTTGTTTGGCCTAGGGTGTCCAGCCCTCTAGCTTTTTTGTCGTTGAGTGAAGCTGGGTCTTGATGTTGAGATGGAGATCTCTGAGAGATTTTTGCCGTTTGGTATTACGTGGAGCTGGTAGGTCTCTTGTGGACCAGTGTCCTGAAGTTGGCTGTCCCACCTGAGAGGCACAGCCCTGATGCCTGGTTGGAGCACCAAGAGCCTTTCATCCACACAGCTCAGAATATAAGGGAGAAAAAAATAGAAAAAAAGAGGATAAAATAAAATAAAATAAAGCTATTATAATAAAAAATAAGAAAAAAAATTATTAAGAGTAAATGTATTCAGAAAATTTTTTTTTAATTTTTAAAAATAGATTTATTAATTTTTTATAGTAAAAAATAAGAAAAATTTTTAAGAAAAAAATTTATTATGAAAAAAAATTTTAATTTTTTAAAATAAAAAATATGAAAAGACTTATTAAAAATTTTTTTAATTTCTAAAAATAGAAAATACGGAAAAAATTATTAAAAAAACATATATTAGGAAAAAAAAATTTTTTTACATAAAAAAAAAAAAAATGGACAGACCTAACCCCAGGACTGATGGTGAAAGCAAAGCTATACAGACAAAATCTCACCCAGAAGCATACACATATACACTCACAAAAAAAGGAAAAGGGGAAATTAAATATATCCTGCTCCTAAAGTCCGCCTTTTGAATTTGGGATGATTCGTTGTCTATTCAGGTATTCAACAGATGCAGGCACATCAAGTTGTTTGTGGAGCTTTAATCCGCTGCTTCTGAGGCTGCTAGGAGAGATTTCCCTTTCTCTTCTTTGTTCGTACAGCTCCTAGCGTTCAGCTTTGGATTTGGACCCGCCTCTGCATGTAGGTCGCCTGAGGGCGTCCGTTCCCCGCCCAGACAGAACGGGGTTAAAGGAGCAGCTGCTTCGGGGGCTCTGACTCACTCAGGCTGGGGGAGGGAGCGGTACGGAGGAGGCGGGGCGAGCCTGCAGCGTCAGAGGCGTCATGACGTTGCAGCAGCCTGAGGCGCTGTGTGTTCTCCCGGGGAAGTTGTCCCTGGATCACTGGAGCCTGGCAGTGGCGGGCTGCACCGGCTCCCGGGAGGGGCAGTGTGGAGAGTGACCTGTGCTCGCACACAGGCTTCTTGGTGGCGGCAGCAGCAGCCTTAGCGTTTCCTACCAGTCTCTGGGGTCCGCGCCGTTAGCCGCGGCTCGTGCCCACCTCTGGTGTTCGTCTAGGCGGCGCTCTGAATCCCCTCTCCTTGCGCGCCGCGAAACAAAGAGGCAAGAAAAAGTCTCTTGCCTCTTCGGCGGCTGCAGACCTCCTCTCCGGCTCCCTCCCGGCTCGCCGCGGCACGCCAACCCCTTCAGGCTGTGTTCACGCCGCCAGCCCCAGTCCTCTCCCTGAGATCCGACCGAGGCCCGCGCCTCAGCTCCCAGCCCCGCCTGCCCCAGCGGGTGAGCAGACAAGCCTCTCGGGCTGGTGAGCGCTGCTCGGCGCTGAGCCTCTGTGCGGGAATCTCTCCGTTTTTCCCTCTGCGCCCCTGTTGCTGTGGGATCCGCGCAGATAGCCGCGGCTCGCACCCGGCTCTGGATTGCGTTTAGGCAGCGCTCTGAATCCCCTCTCCTTGCGCGCCGTGAAACAAAGAGGCAAGAAAAAGTCTCTTGCCTCTTCGGCAGCTGCAGACTTTTTCCCGGACTCCCTCCCGGCTAGCACCGAAGCCCGAGCCTCAGCTCCCAGCCCCCGCCCGCCCGGCGGGTGAGCAGACAAGCCTCTTGGGCTGGTGAGTGCTGGTTGGTGCCGAGCCTCCGTGCGGGAAGTGCGGGAATCTCTCCGCTTTGCCCTCCGCACCTCTGTGGCTGCGCTCTCCTCCGTGGCTCCGAATCTACCCCCTCTGCCACCCGCAGTCTCTGCCCGCGAAGGGGCTTCCTAGTGCGTGGAAATCTTTCCTCCTTCACAGCTCCCTCCCACTGGTGCAGGTGCCGTCCCTATTCTTTTGTCTCTGTTACTTCTTTTTTCTTTTGCCCTACCCAAGTACGGGGGAGTTTCTTGCCTGTTTAGAGGTCGGACGTTTTCTGTCAGCGCTCAGTGGGTGTTCTGTAGGAGCAGTTCCACGTGTAGATGTATTTCTACTGTATCTGTGGGAAGGAAGGTGATCTCCGCGTCTTACTCTTCCGCCATCTTGCCCCTACCCCATAATTATTATTTATAAGAGCACATTTTGGAAAATGCTCATGTAATGATATTCAAATGTCTGAATGTAAAGTGAAAAAAACTGAATGTCCGTGTTGTATAATGGATACATTTATAATGATATTCATAATTTATGATACTTTTAAAATATCTTTATTTTATCATATTTAATTTAGTGTCATAGTCAAGAAAAAAACATTTGATGACAGAATACCTTGGGTTTAAGTGCTGGTGACACTAGTTACTAATTGTGGGATTTTGAGAAAAGGGCTAAGTCTCTCTGAGCCCTGGTTTCCTCAGTTGTATAACTGAGGAGACAAAATACCTATAGATGTGTAGTAGTTCTAGAGGCAAATGAGATAATGGAAGAAATATGTATCATATAATGCCTGACATAAAAGTTCCTCAGAAAATTTAGCTGTTGCCATTACTAGAGATTTCATCATTGTTTTAATAACTACTTTTAGAGTATTGATATGACCTCTTCAAAATATTGATACTTTCACAATTTATAGTATTGTCACTTCCTTTTATATGTGTTATATATATATTATATAAATCTAATATATTATGTATTTATAGGTAAGCTAAATGGCCTATTTGGAATTATCAGCTGTATTCTATGGAACAGAACACACAATATCAATTCCCTAGCCTTTTTCTCTGTGTGCAGTTATACAGATGATTCCCAGCTTTGCATTATTAGAGGGAATTGACCTTTTCCCAGGATGGTTTTCCCTGACATGGAGCTAACATCTGCTGACTCTTATAATCTGGGATGGTACTAAAGAGAAGTTCCAATAAAAGAGCAGAAATTGTTTTTACTTCTATAATTATGTCATACAAATATCATCAACACTCTTAACCTAAATTTAAAATTCTATTCTTCCCTCCCCTAAAAGCCACCCACAGGAGTTTGTCTATTAATGTTAATTATGGAAAATCCTAAGTGTTACAACTACTGACTTTTAGATGCAAGAATGGTATAACAGAACACCCTCAGTGGTATGTGTATATTTCGGATTACATTTTTTCCGTTTCATCAGCGGTTTTGTACTGATCCAGCTTCAACCTCCCTTCGTGCATTTCCTTTGGCGGCAAGGGCTGTGTAATGCACGTAGCTTACGAAGGTTAAGTGTAATGCGTGGTCGGAGAATAGGACAAAGCAGGGAGAGATCAAGCCTTGACCACTATACCCCTGGTACACTTCTTAACACTGGAGCTAACCGAGATCATTCTAATAAAAGCAGCCAGCTGCTTCCAAATGGGAAGTCAGCAGCACCTGCTCTCCTGCCCAGTGAATCAGTTCTTTCAACTGGCTGCTGATTGAACACATTATGAGACTTTTTTTAGGAAATTAAGATGTTGGAAGTGACAAAAATCTTCATGCATAAAACAGTGAATAAGGGTGTATATTTTGTAACTTTAAAACTACTGAATTTGAGTGGACTCAGGTAACTTCCCAAACCTGAGCAAATGTGTGTAAGCATTGGGAGATTAATAGAATTTTTCATTAAATTCTGAAATTGTCTACATTTATCCTAGTAGAAAACAAAAATAGTGTTGAGACCACTTAGCTTCTTTTCAAACTAAGAAAGTGAGGCCCACTATGCTGTTAATAAAGCCATTTTATTATGCAAATACTTTCCCCTCACCAAACATTTAAGTAAACATTTTTACAGAACATTTTCCAAGTGCTGTTTGTTCTCCCACTGACCTTTGAGGGTACTTGTAAAGCACCATGTTGGTTTGCATTATTTTCTTTAGAAAAATATCTGAAATTCAATAGCTATTTTAGCATTGTGTTCTCTACTTATTTCCTTCCTAAGTGTCATTCAAAAGCAGTGCCTGTGACTCATTTGGCATTTAGTATACTCATGTTTGATCATGAAGTGACAATGAATGGGGCAATTCTTTTTTCTTTCAAAGATCTTTTCAATAGATTTTTGAAAAAAAAAAGTTACCAGATTTAGTGAGAAAAAATGGAGGAACTGTGGAAATATGAGGTCATTAAAATGTTCAATGTTATTTTTCCATTCACTTAACATTTATTTACTGAAACACATTAAAGTAGGCAAGATGGGAATAAACATGAACAAGATGCAAACTTTGCCTTCAAAATGTGTAGTATAGTAGGAAGGATAAAAAGTAAATAATAGCGACACTAAGTAAGAAGTTAAGTATTATAAAGAAGATATAAATAAAATCTTATGAGAGCACAGAGAATGGTGGGATTATTTTTTAGCTGTGAAAAATAAGGCATCTGTCCCTCAGTAGGTGAGTGGATAAATAAACTGTGGTATATCCAGGCAATGAAACATTATTCACCACTAAAAAGAAATGAGCCATCACGCCATGAAAAGGCATGAAGTAAACTTAAAGGCATATTACTGAGTGAAAGAAGCCAATCTGAAAAGGCTGCATCCTGTATGATTCCAACTAGATGACATTCTGAAAAAGACAAAACTGTAGAAATGCTCAGTAGTTGCCAAGGGTGGGGGGGCGGTGGGATGAAGAAGTGCACAGAGGGTTTTCAGGTCAGTGAAAATACTCTGTTTGAAAGTATGATGATGGATACATGTCATTATAACTTTGTCCAAACCCAAGAAAAATATAACACCAAAAGTGAGCTGTAAGGCAGGCTATGGTTTGGCTGACTATAATGTGTCAATGTAGGGTCATCATTTGCAGCAAATGTACCACACTGGTGGGAGATACTGACTATGGAGAGGCGATGTGTGTGTGGAGGCAGGAGGTATATGGGGAATCTCTATACTTTCAATTTTTCTGTGAACTTAAAACTGCTCTAAATAATATCTTTAAAATAATAAGACATGCTTGGGAGCAGATGGAATTACAGCCTGGCCTGGAAGGAAAATTATTACTTTTATTTTTTCTTAGAGGTTTAAAACAGGCTTCTCAAAAGAACACTCTAGAACAGAAAAAAATCTACCCTAGAAAACTACTGTCATCCATCAAAATTATGATTTTTCACCTAGTCAAAATGAGGAGAAGTACATCACAGAATGATGGAAGAGGCCATGCTTAGGATGGATTTAAGAAGTATCAAATGTACCTAAGAATCATAGTGATAATGGAATCTGGAACAGAATCAGTGGTGTGCAGACAAGGGTTTAACATCCGTTTCTAGTGAAAGAAAACCCGTTTCGTAGTATTTGCCAATTTCTTTGGTGTAACTATTCCTACCTTGGCAGTTGTCAAGCTATCAGTGCAGATATCATTGAACATGGAGGAAGAAACAAAGGTAGGTAATTAGCTCTCCTGTTAGTACTGTGGTCTCCAGGATCCCACTGAACCAAATCCTGGGGTGAGACTGTGGACACGCCTGAATTTCACTACTCAGTAGACTGAACTCTGTTCTTTACTTAACAGAAATGCACTGAAATTGAAGAGCAGGTAAACAATATGACTATTTTAATAGTGATCAGGTTTTAATTTGAGTTGCGATTATCGGAGTGGCCTGAAAAAATACGCAGGTATAAAAGGCATTTAAAAGGATGATACACAGGAAAAAGTAGCTGATTGGGTATGTATGGTGAGAAAAAGGAAAACATCAAAGATGAATATTCTGGTTTCTTGTCTCCTCCCTCCCTCCTTTTCCTCTTTTTTTTTTCTTTCTTCTTTCCTTCTCTCTCTTTTTCAGAAACCACCTTATCTGTTTTTAGGAATTTCAAATTCCTAAAATGTGAACTATTGGGTTGTCTGCAATTTGGCCCTAAAACGACTCTGGGCTTTCATGGCCTGTTTTTCTCTATACCATATAATTTTATTTCATCAGAACTTCATGTATTTGGATGGAATAAACAACACAGAATCCAAAAAAAAGATGAATATTCTTATGCTACTATTTAAGCATTCTTGTGTTAAACTGCCTATATATCCAGAATTCCCTTTTTTCTCTCGTTCAATCTGTTCCCAAAAACTGTTTCATATTTTTTCTCAATAACTGCTTTGCAAGTCTGCATGACACTTGGGATTCTCTTATAGGTATATCAGTTACATGACTCACTGAGTCTACATTCTCAGAAACTAGCGAGAGCAGCAAATGCTATCAAGAGAGCGAATTAAGATTCATCTAGAAAAGGGGGGAAACTGATATTGTCACCAGGCATGCTTGTGAGGATTTTATTAAGAACTGTATGGAAAAACACTTTGTGTTTTATCATGCAAATCTGAATAAGGTCAACAATTATTAAGAGGCAAATGATGAAAAGTAGAGATGTTTTCTTGGCTATGTTGGAAGAGCAGGATGGTAAAAGTGGGATTTAATTACATAACTTCATTCAATTTATTGCCTGAAGAACCTTTACAGCATGTAAGGAAATTCCTCATCTCCATTGGAAAGCTAAGAAACCTGACTCATGGAGCAGAGTGTGTGTCCTAAAGTCACATAAATCAGTAGCAAAGCTTTGAACAGAATTAGATTGGGTAATTTATAATCACATGTCCTTGTTTTGCTTTCCACCACAACTGTTTAAATAACACAGTGAGAGTGAAAGTGGCAAAAAGCCTAAAATTTTTAAAAAACACAATAAAGTAAAAATAATAAAGAGTCAAGTAAGAAGAACAGCACAGGGTCACTATTCTAAGCCATGTCCTTACTATCTCTCATCCAAATTACCCCAGTAGCATCATGGTACTTGCTCTGCACCTTCACTCCTACAATCTGCCTGTCATACTTTGACAAGATTCAGCTTATTCAGTACAATTCCAACCTGACTAGTCTGTCTTGTACCTTTTATAATTTCTAAATTCTTTCATCTGTTTTATAAAATCCCCCCTTTATACTCACCAGTTAGAGGTTGATGTGGTTGTCATATATTCACATTTTAATATTCCTGTATTTGAATCTGCTGAGCACATAATAGGTGCTCAATAAGTACTTTTTATTGAATTGGTTCAGAAAAATTCCTCCAGCTTGCATTAATAAAATCTCAGGTGATGACTAAGATCTAAAACAGCCATGGAAATTATGAATTTATTATAAATACTGGTATATTCTCAGTTTTTGTTTGGCTTGGCATTTCATTCTTGGTTTAATTCAATTTCAAAAGAAGCAATAATTTCTTTGTTAGTACTTGGGCCTACAAGACTGACTGTTAGAATTAGCCAATAAATTGAGATCTATGTAAGTAATCCATTAAGTAAAACAACCAATGTAATTGCTTTTTAAGTCAATCTTTTCCTGACTGTTCTAATATGAAAATGCCTCAGTCAAGCAGACTTTTGTAAAGTCTGTGTCGCTTTAGTGTGGTGGGGCAGAGCACAAGCTCTGGATACAGACAAATAGATCTGAAATTATTGTGTGTGGGACCCTAAAGAAACATTTTTAATTCACATAAAAATAGGGATAATAGTAACTTCTTCTTCAGGACTATTTTAATCTTTTTCTACATCCAAAGCATTGTACATGTCAGTGAGCTATTATATAAGGAAAACAGATATAAATACAAAACATTTTATTATACACAAATTAAGAACAAATTTTTAAATTCTCTTTTCCCAAAGTAAAAACTTGTTGACTTAGCAAAATTGACATAATATATATATGACATAAATAAACATATATATATATATATATATATATGTTACATCTTACTTTTATATCCTGCAAAGAAAAAAAAACATAATCCCAAAGAAACATGTTCACTGCATTGCTTTAAAAAAGAAACAAAACACTAACTTTGGAAGCTCAAAGGCAAAATGGGCTTTTTAACATAGGATGATCTTTTCTATATGCAGATTATTTCACCCATATTTCACAATGCTCTTTCATTAACAATTATGATAATCTTTCCACATGCTTACCCCTGAGATAGTTGCCAAGAACAAGAGAAAAAAGATAAGCCATTGTAGCCAAAAAGTGAGAACTAGTAAGTAGATTGTAGGAATCCAGCCAACCTGAGAGGGCATTAGCATCAACTTGTTGAGTGCCAGTTATTTCAGGACAACACTGAACTACAGTACAGACCTAGCATTTACCAAAAGGAAAATGTACATGCCATCAAGGATGTGACTGCAAAATATGGGCTAGGTAATCTGTGGAATTTCCCATAATTCCCTTTTTTGTCAGCATTCCTATGAGAGCGATTGGTTTTGGTCTGCAACTGGATTGTGGTTTTTACCCAGCCAGGATGAGCTCCTGCAGCAAGAACCACAAGCCACAGTGGACAGATAAAAGTAGCAGAATGATAACAAGGTGATTTGCACAGTACTTCTCATCTGTATTCTCTGCTCCAGCTCTAATTATTGTCGCCAGTAGTGTCACCGTTTGTGAGGATTTGAGGGAGGCTTGCAGATATGAAATGGGTTCTTGAATCTTCCAGGAAAATATCTTAACGAGCTAAGGGAGAAAATAGTTATTAAAATAACAAAGTATTTTCTTTTGCACAAACAGAATTAAAAAGCACATGTTTTATAAGCTGTTGGGAGTTAATAGCTGTTTCTACTCATATGTAACTATTTTAAGAATATAAACTTCTGCATTCGCCTACAAAAAATAATGGTTATTTTATGTAAGTGTGGGGGAGGAATGGTGGTAGAGATAAGGATATGTGTGTTGACATTTATACTTTCCTAAACCATTAAGTATCACCTAAACCATAGTATTAAATTAAAATTTTTAAGGAAAATATGTGATTCATACCCATATCTACATGCTAGTAAGTTTCAAATGAGGTGCTTGAGAAATAACCACAGAGGTTGGGAAAATCCTACTATTAATTTCTAGAAGATTATAGACTGTTGAGGAAAATGTTTTGTCTGTTTATTCCTTGACTGTCCACTAGAAATAAGTAAAGGGAGGGGTTGGAAAATGGGATATTAAATCAGTTTAAATATATGCTAAATTAATATATTTTCCAGAAGCCCATTGAGTAGTACTGTAACTCTCCTACAAGCTAAAAGGGTAAACATATTTGATGAAAGAATTAGAATGTTAAAACATGCTTCTATAAACATGGTCATCATTCTATTTATTTCAGAGTTTCTATTTGTTCTTTACCCCTTAGGGCTTCATTCCAAAAGGCCAATTCTCTCTTCGTATTAAAGTCATTCCCTGGCAGAAATGCAATGCTTAGTGGAACACATTAACATTTCCTTTCTTACTAGTCTAGTTCAGTGGTTAAGAGCATGGGCTGTGGAGCCAAACTGCCTGGATTTGAATTTGAACTTCGCGGTGTAATAGCTGGGTGATTTAAGGCAAATTACTTAAACTCTAAGCATTCATTTTCTCTTTGGGGGAAAAATAAGAAAATACATTTCCTTATAGAAGAGGTAGGTGATGAAGGTTAAGGAACTTAGTTCACTATCTGTCTCACAGTAAAAACTAAATAAATAAGCACAATTATTATTGCCAAAATATAATGGTATACAGCCAACCTGTGAGCAGCAGCTGACCAAGTATTGTGCCTTGGTACCATTTAAAAGGCACGTCATGTCTTTGGGTCTGTTACTATGCCTGAGAGCTATAGTTGTAACATATATCTTCTCATCTAGAAGCTGATTCTGTTTTTGCCCTTTGCTGAATTCAGCCCCATCACTGTCTACAAATTTACTAAGCATATCATGATTTTTGTAATTGTAGTGAAAACTTTAAAGGTCCTATGAAATAATCATGTTTAAAACTTCTGCTTGCCTCTTATCCAAGCCCATCTCTCAACCTCTGCTCCAGGAAAGGTTTATACAACCCAGCATCACTGGCAATTTTGTCCTTTCCCATGAACTTACCCACAGAGAACCAGAATCCCCTCACCATCTTCATTACACTGAGTAATTAAGACTAGATTGTCTACCTTTTAAATTTCTATACTCTTTACCAATCGTCTGCCGTCCCCCAACAAAATAAAATTCTAGTTGTAGAATCCTTTATAATTTACTGACAGCTATATAAAAAAACTTTTCTCCTTCCCCCTTCCCCTCCCCCTTCCTTTCTCCAATTATTTTGATTTCCATTCAGTTACTTTAGGCAAGTATTTCCTGAAAATATCTTTCTCCAGCCTCTAACTCATAGACTCCACATTGTTAAAGAAACAAACATGAATCAGGACAGGAATTTGTTTCTTGAAGAAACTGGGAATGGAAACTTCATCTCAGTAGAGCAATCTTTATGAATGTGACACATACTGTTTCTAAAATAGAGGTCCATTATTACTTAAGGCCATGTGTATCATTCAATAGGTTATAAGAAGACTAGATTTCATAGATTTGAGTACCTAGCATTCACATGCTCAAAGATCTACTTAACACATTCATTCTTATACATTGTATTAGCATTAAAAATACCTATTAGATCAATCTCCACACATAAACCACATTATCTTCAGTAAAAGGAAATAGCTACAATTAATCAATTGTCTTAAATTACCAGGAACATTAATATGTTTCCACACAGAAAAAAAATCAGTTTTTAGCACTTCATGCCTTCAGGAAAGATGGCTTTGTTAAGAGTTCACAGATACTGTTGATCAGAATGTGGTTTTTTATTGTTAGGTATCAGAGCTGTTATTATGACAACACGCTGAACCATAACATTAAATGACCTGAATCCATTAAGAGGCAATTCTGTTTCTAAGAATTAAGTAAGGCAATGTGTTTATAAATTTCAAAATACATATTTATAAAGCAATTCTTTGGAAGAATCAGCAGCAGGCTTTGCTAATGGGTCATTTGTTCCAGTTTGTGTAGGCAGTTTGAAATACCTATGCTGGTAAGCATTTAAAGTCAAAACACCAAAATTTTAAAAATATTAAGATAGTCTCTATATAAAGCATACATGGAAATAATGAGATGAATTATAGCAAATTTACGCTAGGTAATGGCAGGTGAAACAGTCATACATATAAGATGAAACTTTAGCTCCTGAGGAAAGAAAACCAATGTGGATTGAATCATACACACTCCAAAAAATGCAAGAACAATTTAAAAATCACCTGTGGTAAAGCCACATTTAAAAGATCCATAAGGACTACAGTTGTACGTCTTGTACTTTTATCTGTGATATGGAAGTGACCTTCTGGTAGGTGTAGAGGATGCTCTGTGAGGTCCACCTGCCACAGACTGAGGTAAGCAGTGTCTCACTATCAATCAGGCTAAGAATTTTCTTTTCCTTACTTTACTACAGTGATTAATTATATTCACTATGACTTGGTTAATTTGCTCTGAATTACTGTACTTGCTCTCTTTTCATCAAGCTCATTTGCCTTCCTGAGTACGGCACATAGACAATAACACTATGGTCCCATTAGTTCAGATGGCAGGTGGGCTTTAGCACGGAATCCAAATGGTAATAAGTAGTATAATTGAAACAGATCAGTAGAGGCACAAGAAGAGGAGAAGAAGAAGGGGAGGTACATTTATCCTATTTAAAGGGAAGGAAGCTTTGTGATTAAAGGAAAAAAATGAGAATTTTATACATGTCATTTTTCATGTGTAGAAACAACACAAACCAACTGAAAAATAGAGGAACAGATTATTCTGACACTTGGAAGAACTAGGTCTAAAAAACTAAAAGTTTGTATCCTTATGGAAAAACAAACTTCTGTTCCTGTGCAGTAATATTACCAGTAACTAGAAGAAATTAGTATGGAGATACTGGCCGTTAGCATTAGGATTTGATTTTTGCAAAGGATAAACAAGGACTTTTTATTTTATCTTTGCTTAATGGGCAAACTGGCTCCGGAGAGATGCAAAACTATTTTGGCAATGTGCCTACAACTTATGTCACAGCTCCAAGGAACAAGGTTTTGGCCCTGATGGTGCTTACATTAGGGACTTCATAGCTCATTCATTTCTTCCGTGCTTCTCCCTCACCCAGGGTTACAAGGCCACAAGGGACAATGCACCCTTTGGATCATTTGTGGCTTATGAATTGTGAATCCAAAGAGAGGGAGAGACAGCTTGACTAAACCCAAATTATGTTACAATAGATGGTAATGAATGTCCTGCTTTAGCAGGATAATAGAACCCCTGCTTATTGGCAGTCATTCAGACTCTATCTCTCTCATCCATTTTCTCTCTTGGCCTTGACCCTAATCCAGCAATTTCACATCCCCAGCTGCTCTCTTTAAGCTGCCTTATTAGCAGCGCACCATTGGGCAGCTCCCATGACAGTCATCCAATGGGATGAAAGTGACATGGGGCCAAAGACTGTAACTGATTGGCAAGCATTGCAATGAAATATGAGACAGGGTTAGATGAAGAAGGCTTTGGAGAGTATTTGTAGAGGCTGAACAGTTAAGGAATTTTAGGCACATGTAAACTTCACTGTTCAGCACTTGGGTTTCTTTAACTTTAGCAAAACCCCCGACACCACAAACTTCTCCATATAGAGCATTAAAATACATTTGGCAATAAAGACTTTTGTTTTATTATAATGTAAAATAATTTCTTTCACTATATAAAATGGATACTTTAGCCACAAGACAGCTTAAATCCCATTGACATTTTCATAAAATTCTTACAGGCAGAATAGTTTGATTGTAATTCAGAAACATGCTATTTTCAGAACCATTAAGAAATGGGTGAAAAATATCTGTATCATCTGAGAGAATCTAGTGAACCTGTTATCTCTTCTTTTCCTGTCATAAATCTAGTTTACACCTTTATAAATTCTAATAGAACATTAATTTGTAGTGATAACCTAGCAGTCAGTGAACACAACTCAAAATAACATTTTCAAAGCACAACTCAAAATAATTTTTCATCATATATGATCTCTACACTAACTCTATCACTGAATTTATTCTAGTTTTTTTCAACAATTTATGTAATACCTCACTTAATACTTATTTAACAACCTCCATGATAAAATAATTTTTACTTATGTTGGTATTAATTACTTTTCATTCTTTTAAATCTAGATCAAAGTAATTCTTTCCAGTAGAGTCATAAATATCATTTGTCGTGTCTTAAAACTTGTCAGCTTTCAGATATTTAAATGTTTGAAGGCATGAAATGTGCCTCTGAACTAATTCTATAAAGATAAATATTTATTAGCTTAGTGAAGGTAAGGAGAGTAGAAAATATTTCAGGCAGAGAGAAAACCATATACAAATGCCCTCAAGCACCTCTAGTGCATACTTTAGTAAACTCTTGGAATATAATAAACAGACATCATAAAGCCAGGTTAGGTTAAGGGGTCAGGGTATACATAAATATATACAGGGAAATAAACTAAGTGAAACTTCAAAGAAATCCAAGTACAGGAACCCGCATATGGGAAGACCTCATTGTGGAACAAGAAATATCATTCACAACCCAAGTCAGTTCCAGACACCCAGCACCAGAAATACGTGATGGTTTAATTAGATACTGTGCAGTAATTCAACCTAACTACATTCCCTAGTCATCTTTATCTGTTTAATTCTCTTATTTATACATACTGGCCAATTCTTCTAAGACTATCAAGAGAAAAAACATGTTTCAGTATAATTAAAACCCTAGTTGCACCTTTTTATAGCAATCCAAGCCATAAATTTGTATTAGCTGCCCTTGGATCAGATGTTCTTCCTTGCTCACATAAATTGTAATTAGGGAAAGGGTAAGTGATGTGAAGACTCAGTGGGTATTATTGAATCTAGCTGCTTAAGGCTGCATCCTGCAGCAGGGCTCTGGCAGAAGCAGTTTTCTTTGAGTGCAGTTATTGGCATGACAAGCAAATTGATGATGCTAGAATTCTTATAATAAAGGCCATGGAAGATCTCTGTGATATGCAGATAATGTGAGATTTTTCTTAACAACAAAGTGAATTTAAACAAATTTTACATTGCCAAATTTTAAATTCTACTAGTTACCTATATTATGTATCCTACTTCTCTAGGGGCAAGAGAAATTAATTTTTCTTTGAATACACTATGGACATAGATGACTAAATTATTTTATGCTTATATTCAAGGTATTCCTCATCCTTTCCTATTCTATTTAAGTTAAACTTATCTTTCTAGCTCAACTTTCATGCCATTATTCAAGTCTTTCTTTACTTCACATCAAATCTCTCTTCACACCTATAACTTTCCGAATTATTAAGCACTTAATCACCTATTTCATTTTACTTAATTATTTTGTGTGTTTATATATTTTTCCACTATTGCCAAATCTGAAAAGCAAAGATTTTATTTTATACTTCATCCTATTGCCTCTACAATGCATTACAATTTTTTTCGTAGAGTAGGAATGTAATAAATACTACTTTATTGAAGTGATTGAGTCTAAGGTAAAGAATTAGAGAGGTACAAGAGTGTTTCAGATGCTATCTGAAGCAAAGGATTAAACTAATTTTGGGGGGGGTCTTTCAGAAATACATGATTTTATAAATCATAAATATTGAATAGAAATAGGTTATTTTTATAGATTTCTTTTTATTTGACTTCTGAACACTAACATCAGATTTGAACTTTCTTAAAAAGAATGTCTCATTCAACATAATGAGTGTTTTCAGTAAAACATGCTCACTAATGACCACAGTCTTTCTTTAGTACACTAGAACCATTTGCAATCAAGAGTCCCCTACAGCTTTTTTCTTCTGCAATAGGAACGAGTGCATTTGGGAATATTTGTCTGCTGACTCAAAGTCTCCACAGCACAGTCAACTGCCAGTATTGGTACTGTGCCTGAGCCATTGTCCATCTACTTTAGGAAAACAACTAGCTTCTCTAGTGTAAAAATAATGAAAAGCAATGGATTTTTTTCTATTAAATTTTAATGACTCAGAAAGAGCACCGTGAATGGTCAGCATGTAGTCATCTGTTGAAGTAAAAAGACTAGTAAAAGTTAAAAGAGACTATTATTTAAAATAAAATAAACCAAATCACTTTCAATTTATTTCTGAGTTCTCATCTCACTATGTTCAACTATCCTTACATTTTAGAGTGAAACACTAATAAAATCACTCAATATTTTACATACATATTCAAGAAATGACATAAATATCCAAAATTTCCAATAAATATTTGCGACATGCTAGACAATGTGATGGGAAACGGGAAAACAAATAGGTATTATACAAAATCTGCAGCCTCAAGAATCTGTTGATAAGGAAAAATTATGTTAACTGTAGTTCAAGAGTGAAATAAGTATGATAAAATAAAAATGCATAAAATACTATTGGCTTACATTTTAGGGAGAAAGTTTTTTTCTTTAAAAAATAACAGAAATATAGAATACATATTTTTTATGAGTCCTGAAGAATGAGTAGTGTATCCCCAGACAGTCAAAACATTAGGGGAAGCAACTCCCAAAGAGCTCTGAAAACAGAGACTTAGATAAATGAAAGCTCTCACTGTGTTAGCAGAATGGCTTCATAAAGTATAGCTGGAATAAACAGGCAGTGCTTTCTTGTAAGTGACTAATCTGTTTTGAATATTCTTCTTTCCTAAAAGTCTGGTGTATTAAAATGTGCATAAGTTGCCTTTCTTTTTAAGTCTGTTGGAAGTCAGACTGGGACATGGGTCTAAGACAAGAACAAGATTGCCAAAGCAACCTCTGCACTTGTTCTTAGAAGAGCCAATAGATTTTTATGTGGCCCAACCAGTTCATGTGATAGTATAGAGAGACTTGTGACAAAACTCTGGCTTGGTTGACGAGATGTTAAAAAGGGAACTATTTTATTCATAATGCTGCATAGTCTTAAAACCAGAGGAATCAGCTGGTCCTACATTTCAGAGTGAGTGTGAGTCACCTATTCCACGGATGGGACTCAGAGTCACTCACATATTAAAAACAGAGTCTGAACAGGGTAAAGGTATCTCTAATGGGATAAGGACTAAATGAATTATTTTGTTTGGTAATTTGGAGCAGTTTAGGAGTAGAAGACAGGATATTTGTGTTGAAAAGTGGATGCGAAATAAAATTGGAGATAGTACATCAACAAGTCTTGTTTTCTCATAAAAAGGAAAAAGTCTAGGGTATTAAGTTTTAGGGCGTGATTTTGCTTATCAATGAATCAAGTTGCTAGGGACATATCCTGAATGAAGCCATAGGTGGTAATAGTAATAATAACAGTCATAATAATGATACTACTACCTTGTATTTTTTGGTTACTTTCTATATTTCAGGTTTTAGGCCAAGTAAATTATGACACTGTGTTGTGTAATCACCAATACATTTTATCCCTGCTTTGATGATTAGATAATTGAGGCTCAGAGAGGCTAAGCATTTCACCCAAATTGAGCCAACTAATAAATAATGGATCCAGGATTTTATCACATGCAGTCTATTTTCACACTTTCAATTTCTTGTAAAGAAGTAACATCTCTTATTCTGAGACAGAATGGAAAGAGACCAGGTAATTCAAATATAGGGGATATAAAGGTTTTACTCCCAAAGTACAAATGTTATGAAGGTCCAGGGTATTCCTAAATCTATGCCTAACTCAGAATTTCTATAATACTTCAGCTGGACCATCAAAAACTCTATTCTTCAAAAGGATCTGCTGGACCTTATTGCTAGATGGGGGATCCACTTGAAACAAGACTGCAGAAGTAGTCAGACTCTGATTTGGGCACTAGTTGCCTCTTATTAGAGAAGGCCAGAGTGAGAGTTTTGTACATATGAGACCAAAATGGTACTATTCAAATATAAGCCAGCCCACTGCCTAGTAGGCTGTTTGTTGAGAAGAGAGTGATCTCAAAACTGAAAAGACAAATTTCAGGAAACTTAATCCAATAATTCTAATAACTGGGAGATCTGCGTTCATCTTGAGCTCTGTTGTACACAGCATTGGTGGCTGGGTGAAGTAAAAGGTCAGTATTTATGCCTCCATCCACACTTATGTCTCCATATTAAAATGGTAGTAGTGACAGAGAGAACTCTTGCTGATTGCGGATGTTAAGCCATGGAAGAGATATTTTCCCAGTGGAGCTACCGCAAAAATGTTTGAGGCAGGCAGAACTCTTAGGGGAAGGAAAGAACCATAATTCTTGTTACTGTCAGCTCTAATGGACAAAGCCAGTTGGGTCCAGCTGTAGGACTGGCACTGTAAATAGTATTTGCTCATTTACTTTACAATATCCAAAGAGGAATTAAACTTCTATATTAGTCTGGAATAGTCCTAATAGTCTACATGTCTGATTATATAAGAGAACATATTTAATATTTCTCTCATTTATTAAATATTTACCACATAGTATGATATTCTAACTATTTAGGAATATTGTTTGTTCAAATCATTGCAAAACTCCTATATGTAGAAACTTTTATTATACCTTTTCTTAATAGATAAGAAAACAGAGGATAGGAGAAATATACTTACCTATATTTAACAGAAGACAAGGCCTAGATTTAAAACAAGATCTATTTACTTAGAATCTAGAGCTTTTAATCAATATACTAAAGTAATAATCTCTAGGTAGCAACATTAGTAATTACAAGGCAGATAGAATTGAATAGTTCTAGGACCAAAGCGGGATGATTTAACTGCTTTTAACTGACTTGAAACTGAAAAAGAAGATATTAAGTAGGATCAGGGCTCAACCTACCAGACCAGGACCGAGAAGGGCTTAACCCTAAGCATGAGGGTTCAATGCAGGATCCCAGAAATAAAGAAAAACTGGAGTAGAAATGGACAACTGAATGAGGTTCAAGACAGGATTAATGAGAAATGTTGTTCCTCAGATTTTGTGAAGTCTGATGGACACTAGACATTGGGCTTAATGCTACATGATTACCTGGAAATCACCCACTGGTAAATATGGCCTTCTAACATACTGCCCACTTGGTCAGGATTGCCTCAACACTGGTCCGTATCCAAAGCCTGTGGGTGACAGGGCTCAGTGACTGACAAATATAAACTCTTTCTTTTAAATTTACCTCTCAATGTTCCTGTAGTCCAGGGAACTATAGACTGTATATTTTATAAGATAATTTATGGTTTGCCTTTCAACTACAGAAACGTGTAAGTATACTGGAAACTTGCCTCAATACATTATTTGTTACTGAAAAGCATTCGGTGTTGAGTTGGCCTGTTTTGGATACCATGCAAGACAATATTATTTACTGAAGCATAAAACAACTTATAAACCAGTTTCACTCAAAATTTAACATTAGAAATCTCCAGTCTATAATTGAAAAGAATTAGAGTAGATCATTGAACAACATGGGTTTGAACTGCATGGGTCCACTTATATGTGGGTTTTTGTTTTCAATAGTAAATACTACAGTACTACATGATCCTTGGTTGGTTGAATCCACAGATGGGGAGGAACCTCAGATGCAGAAGTCTGACTATAAGTTATATATAGATTTATGACTTTGTGAAGGGTCAGCACCCCTAATCTTCAAGTTTTTCAGGGGTCAAGTGTACATAGAAATATCAACTTACTGAGTAAGAGGGTAGACATGTTTATATTTCTCACCATCTCAGTGCCCATTCAGATTTGTTTTCCAATTTGTTGGATGGGTCGACATGTATTGATAAATAACAGGTGAAGCTGAGGATGTTCTTCATTTCAGAGCTAGAAGAAAAGGCAGTTCCATGTTCTTTCTGGTACATAGCCCCGAGTCTCCCAAAACCTTGCTTATTTTTTCTTTACATTTACATGAACAGTCCCTCTGTCTTGATCTCAAATAGATATCTAACTCAAGAAGGGTGGATAGATTAAAATGCCAAATGTCCTAAAATGGCAATGTGTTCAGTACTTTTGTGCTGAGTTGAGGAACAGTTTCAATACCAACCTTTATTATCTTTTCATTCTTTGAATAGAGTTTCCACTGAATTGAAAAGAAACCCCATGCACCAAACGATACAGGGCACAAAAAGGAGACTTGTGCCTAAAGATCTATACAGACATATAATCAACTAGTAATTGTAAACCTAGCTGTATGTGACTGGAGTACAGTGTTAATGAAATTTCACAGCGGTTCTAGTAAGATGGTGATGGTTATTAAAGCTGACCGCCTTCAGCAACGTAAATTGCCTTAGGTTATAATTTTATTTTGACAGGATCCTTTATTACTTTTTCTAAAATCAATATTGACACACACAGCACACTGTAGAAAAAGCTAAACAATGCAGTACACTCCGTAGGGAAAATCTGAACAACAGGTGGTTTGTATTTTTAGTTGCTGCATATATCATCCACTGCAGAAAAATTATATGTGACACATGGAAAAAATGCTATGCATGCATTAATGCCATTAAGTGCATTTAATGTAGGCTCCAACTTTATATCCAATAAATATAAAAGGCAGTATGAGCTGTCATCACTTTTGAAGGCTTCCTTAAAATGGATGATTAAGAAAGGTTACTATACGTTTATATACCAATTCTGCTTCTAAATACGAAGGCAAATTTGAATGTAGACCTTAATTTTTTGAGACTATTTAAAATAAAACTCTGAGAAGAGGAATACAATTTAATATATAAAACGGATCTTAAAGACTATCGTATTAATTAAGCTTTCATAAGTAGAAATCTAGAGCTTCTTTAGTTAAATAAATTAATCAAGGTTACAGGGTTAAATGGCCTTAGAACCAGAACCAATGTCTCAGGCAACTATGTTTTCTCCAAAGTATCACCTTTGAAAGTTACAGTTAAACGTTTCAACAAGTAAAATGACTGAGCACTTTCAGCTATAGTTCAAATGAGAATATCCATGTATATATGTGTGTGTATGTCTATGCATGTTTGTGTACATATACATATATAGATGCCTATATAAAGAAGCATTAATTTAGCTACATGCATTCTATTATTCCTAATTACATTTCAAACTTCACTTCTTGCCTTATTGACAGCTCTAAGATTCATCTTTATACTTTTCAGAATATAGCTTTGATAAATTAAGATGGCTTTGTAATATTTTTATATTTATTATTATATATTTTATTTTTACCACTGAGTGTCAAAAAGGACAAAAGCTTTCTGATGAGCAGATAAACTTTCCCAACTCTTTTTCACCTGGGTAAATTCTGTTTTTCAATGCCTATAGTTTCATCATCACTCTGTCTTCAACTTTTCTTTCAAGCCTCCACTTGCTAACGATCATCACCTCTAAGACTCTCCCAACAGCTCCATTTTTTTTTTCTTTGAACTTCACTGACCTGTGTTCTTATACCCAAAGCACCTTCCAAGAGTTCACCAATAATTTACTCATGTTCAGTTCTGTGTACTCTGTTCTATTCTAAACCTCTCTAAACTCTACATGTTGGGACCACCTTCATTCTCTGAAGTCTTAACCCATAGAGTAATATTAAATTTGATTTCTCTGTATGTTTTTCTCTTCATTCATTTACTTTAATGCCGCTGCTGCTGCTTCATAGCCTATAGGCATAGCCCTTTCCTAGATATTTTGTCATTTCTTTTCTGCGTCCATGTTTTTCCTCTTCCCCTTTCATGGTTTCATCTCTTACTCTTCCTGGTTCTTCATTTTTTGTATAGATATTACATGAAAAAATCTCCAATTTTTGTCTCATCTTTAGGCACTAGTGTTTTTTTTTAAATAATTCCATTAAAAAAGCATTTGGAATGAAAATACTCAGAATGGTTAAAAACAACTACCCAAGAGTGAGCTTGCTGTTTTGCTGGAGAATGTCACCAAAACTAGCAAGTGTCCAGGGATCTCTTGTGATTAATTACATGGATTTCAATTAATGTAACTCATATATTAAAATGAATTCTGGAAAAAAGGGATTATGCAAGAATATGGAAAATAGATTATATTGTCAGAAGCTAAATTGATTAGCTTGATTTTTATGACACTAGGCAAATATATAAATTAACTGGTGAATTATAATTCCTAAACTATACATAAAATTCTTCTTCATTTCGTGTAAAGCATGACAAAAAATCTTTAGAAGCTGTGAAGCCCTACCATTACGTTTATGCTCACTAAGCAGTGTACCATAATTATTAAACTAGAGTTTCAGTGTTTTCATGTATGCAGCATTGATGAGCCATTAGAAACCCAGTATTATTGTGTTCTTTTTCAATTACCTGACCATCTCCTGTGTCCAAGAGGATGAATAAGGTGTTAGAGATTGCTGAATCTCTTACCCTATTAGGAATGATTGTGCCTACTCTTTCCACTACATGAACCTATTTTTATTGGTGTTTATTTAGCAACTTTAGACTTCTTATGAATTTTTAAAAGCCTTTTACAAAACAAATATAATGGGAAGGTACCTACTGTTTTCCTACTAACATATTATTCCCTCTTTATATACACTATTTTATCAATATTTCTTGTTTTATTCAAATGATGGTTTTCATTTTTCTCTCCAACATTAAGGGCACCTGTTTACTCACTCCATTAAGAATATACAAAGAACAAACACACAAGGAACAAATAAGTTTGTCCCACAAACTAGAGCACGTGGGATTTAAATTAGAAATAAATATAAAATTTCCTCACAGTAGATACTATTATATGGTAAACATTATTTGAAGATATTTTGTTATCTGATGGACTATATATGTTAATTACACTCTCAGTTGTTTTCAAATTGGCTTCCATCAGGAGGAAGAAATATCAACAAAATGACTCAATGCTAGTATTCATTCTAGGGTAAAAACTTGTCTTTATAAAAA
Organism: Balaenoptera ricei; assembly: GCF_028023285.1. Lineage (NCBI taxonomy): Eukaryota > Metazoa > Chordata > Mammalia > Artiodactyla > Balaenopteridae > Balaenoptera > Balaenoptera ricei. The sequence continues at coordinate 57,568,222 of NC_082643.1, forward strand.
ATATCAGGAATGAAAAATGAATTTGTTTATTCATTAGATACTATTTTACAATAATAGTTAGATGTTTTATTTCCAGTCAAAAATTTTGAATAAAAAAGAGTGAAGAGAAAGCTAAATATCTTCTCTCAGCTATGGGATTAATGCTTAAAATATTATTACTTAGTACTATCATGTGTCAGGCATTTTCTAAGCACCTTGCATGTAGTGTCGTATTTAATTATATCAACAGCCCTTTCAGGTAGATCTTATCACACTGGTTTATAGGTGAGAAAAATAAACCTTAGAGAGGTTTTTTAGTTTGACTTATGTTGCTCAATTAAGAAAAAATATAAAAAGTATTAAAATCCAGATTTGAACATGGATCTCTATGGTATCATTTTTGACTCAGAGCAAAATAGTAATAGAAAATAAGGAAATATCATGAGTTAAGTACATGGTTATAGTATCTTCAAGTAGGTGCTTCTGATGCTGTTAACTTAATAGGTAATACATCATATGTATTTTTCCTTTATTTCCCAGGGTTTCTATTTTAATTTTTAATGACCATATTCCACATGCTGTATATTATATCCCTGTGACTTATTTATTATATAACTGGAGATTTGTACCCCTTAATCCTCCTCACTTTTTTCACCCATCCACTTCCCTCCCTCCCCTCCCTTCTGTCAACAACCCATTTGTTCTTTGTATCTATGAGTCTGCTTTCATTTTGTTTTGACTGTTTTGTCTTTTAGATTCCATATATGAGATCATGTGAGATCATGTGGTATTTGTCTTTGTCTGACCTATTTCACTTAGGATAATACCCTCTAGATGCATCCATGCTGTTGAAAATGGCAAGATTTCATTTCTTTATTGGCTGAGTAATATTTTATTGAATATAATACCACATCTTCTTTATCCATTAATTTATTGATGGGCACTTAGGTTACTTCCATATCTTGGCTATTGCAAGTATGCTGCAATGAACATTGGGGTGCATATATATCTTTTTGAACTAGGCGTTTTTATTTGGATAAATACCCAGAAGTGAAATTATTGGGTTATATGGCAGTCCAATTTTTAATTTTTTGAGGAACCTCCATACTGTTTTCCATAGTGGCTGCACCAATTTACCATCTCACCAGAAGTGCAGGAGTGTTCCTGTTTCACCATGTCCTTGACAAAACTTATTTGTTGTATTTTGATGATAGCCATTTTGACAGGTATGAAGTGGTACCTCATTGTGGTTTTAATTTACATTTCCCTGATGATTAGTGATGTTGAGCATATTTTCATGTGTCTGTTGGCCACTTGTATGTCTTCAATGGAAAAATGTCTATTCAGGTCCTCTGCCCATTTTTTAAACTGAGTTATTTGCTTTTTTGATACAGAGTTGTATTAGTTCTTTGTATATTTTTGATATAAATGCCTTATCTGATACATTATTTATAAATATCTTCTCCCATTCAGTAGTCTGTCTTTTTGTTTTGTTGCTAGTTTCCTTCACTGTGAAAAGGGTTTTTAGTTTGATGTAGTCCCATATGTTTATTTTTTCTTTTGTTTTCTTTGCCTGAGGAGACATATCCAAAAAACTATTGCTAGGACTGATGTCAATGGGTATACTTACTGCCTATGTTTTCTTCTAGGAGTTTTATGGTTTCCATTTTTATATTTAAGTCTTTAATCTATTTTGAGTTTATTTTTGTATATGGTGTGAGAAAGTAGTTTAGTTTGATTCTTTTGTATGTAGCTGTTCAGTTTTCTCAACACTATTACCTTTACTGTATATTTGCCTTTTCAAAGAGATTTTTTCCTTTCATTATTTAAATAGTTCTAGTTGTGATATTTTCTTTTTGCTTAAAGAATTCCCTCTAACATTTCTTATAAAGCTCATTTTGTGGTGCTGAACTCTTTCAGCTTTTGATTTTCTGTAAGACTCTTCATCTCTCCTTCAAATGTGAATAATAGGCTTGCTAGGTGAAGTAGTCTTGGTTGTAGGTTTTTTCCTTTCATCACTTTGACTAAGGCGCTCCCTTCTGGCCTGCAGATTTTCTGCTGAGAAGTCAGCTGTTGGGATCTTACGGAAGTTCCCTTCTTTGTAACTAGTTGCTTTTCTTGCTGCTTTTAAAATCTCTCTTTATCTTTAATTTTTGCCATTTTTAATTATAATGTGTCTTGGTGTGGACATCTTTGGGTTTATCTTGTTCAGAACTCTGTGCTTCCTAGACCTAGATGTTTGTTTCCTTTCCCAGGTTAGGGAAGTTTTCAGCTATTATTTCTTCAAGTAAGTTCTCTGCCCCTTTCTCTTCTCCCTCTAGACCTCGATAATATGAATGTTAGTATGTTTGAGGTTGTCACAGATGTCCCTTAAATTAGATTCATTTTATAAAATTCTTTTTTCTGTTCAACTTGGTTGATCTTCACCATTCTGTTTTCCAGTTTGCTAATCTGCTCTTCTGTATCATCTTTAATACTGTTGATTCTTTCTAGTGTATTTTTTATTTCTATTGTATTCTCAACTCTGCTTGATTCTTTATATTTTCTAACTCTTTTTTAAAATTCTCACTGTGTTCATTCTTCTCCCACATTTATTTAGCATCTTTATAATCTTTATCTTGAACTCTTTATCAAATAGATTGCTAATATCCACTTCATTTAGTTCTTTTTCTGAGGTTTTCTCTTGTTCCTTCATTTGGAATATATTCTTCTGTCTCCTGATTAAGACCAACTCTGTTTTTGTTTCTATGTATTAAGTAGGTTGGTTATGTTTCCTGATTTTGGTGAAGTGGTTTTATGTAGGAAATGTCCTGTGGGGCCCAGCAGCCCTCTCCTCTCTGGTCACTAGAGCTACATGCTCTAAGGGTGCTTCTCTGTGGGCTGCATGGACTCTTCCATTGTGATGGGACCAAATATTGTGGGTACACTGGTAACCAGGGTACCCCAGCCCAGATTGTTGCTATACTCTTCCTTGTGTGGTGGCTGCTTGCTAGTGGGCAGGGCCACGTCCCGGTCCCAGGGCAGCTGGCTGTGTGACACAGGAGTCCCATGGCTGGTGCCATCCTACTGGGAGCTGGGGCCAGGTCTTGGGGAGGCTCTGGGATCCGCTAGGGACAACACTTGTTGATGGACAGACCAAAAATGGCAGCCTCCAGAGTCTCTGTCCCCAGGGAGAATCCCAGTTGCCTTCTGCCTCTTTAAGAGGCTCTCCAAGATCAGCAAGTGAGTTAGACTTCTTTCAAATTACTGCCTCTGTTTGAACTTGTAGCATGTAAGATTTTGCGTGCACCCCTTGAGAGTGAAGTCCATATCCTACAGCCTTCCAGCCCTCCTGTATGCACGTTCCACTAGCCTTCAAAGTCAGATGTTCTGGGGCTCATCTTCCCTGTGCAGGACTCCCAAGCTAGGGAGCCCGATGTGAGGTTCAGCCCCCTCCCTCCTTGGGGAGGACCTCTGCAGTTGTGATTATCTTACCATTTCTGGAAGACCTCTGTAGTTGTGACTATCTTACCATTTGTGGGTCGCCTACCTGAGGATGTGGGTCTTGACTTTATTTGTGGTTCCTTCTTCCTATCTTTAGTTATGGAATATCTTTTCTACTAGTTTTCAGGTCTTTCTCGTAGATAGTTGCTCAGTAAATAGTTGTAATTTTGGTGTTCCCATGAGAGGAGGTGAGCTCAGGGTCTCCTACCATCTTGGCCACATTCCGTATAACTTTTATATATGCTATTTGCCAATTGCTGATAATGCAAAGATGATTAATATATAGTCCTTCTTGAAAGACGCATTTTGATATATGTTAGAAAGTGCCATTTGGCACAGACTATTAATTGGCCTATCCAAAATTCATCCTCCTCTTCTTCATATTAACAATCACAATTTTCTTTGGATGGAAAGATGTGCCTAGCTAAAATACAGCATTTCTGTGTCTCGCAAGTGGGTAAATGTGGCCACACAACAAAGTTTGGGTCATTGAAATATAAAAGAAAGTCATTGGGTGCAATTTCCTTAAAATCTCTTTGAAGATTCATTGGCTTTTCCCTGTGGCCTTTTCACTTTTATATATAGTCTTCTTTGTAATGAGATGCAGCTATGACAGCTGGAATACCAGCTACCATTTTGCAAACATGAGAATGGGGACCCCTTTTAAAAATGGAAGCGCAGAAATCTATAAGGGAATATGAAAATAATGAAAATAATGAAAATAATGTTGGGCTTCTATGGCATGGTAAGCACACCTATACTGCTGTTGTATCCCTTAGAGGTTGAATTTTACCTATAACAGGAACCAAGATATCAGTAAGTTAAGCAAGATACAGGCATTTCTCTAATAAACCCCAAATCTTAGCAACTTAATAAAATAAAAATTTATTTGTCACTCTCATAAAGTCTGATGCTACTCTATAGCCATCTTCTCTTCTAGAACGCTGTTTGAGTACTTGGGCAGCAGGGGTTCAACAACATGTGAAGAGAAGGTAGAGGAAGGGTCCTGTCATTTTCAGGAAAGATACTGAATCAAAACATTGAATACTTGAGACTGTTCAGGTAGCCGTTTCTTTTTGAGTAAATTTTCTCAGTTTTATTTGTTAAGATTTTTTAATTACCTCAATTGTCAAAATTTGGTCATAAAGCTATAAATAATGATTTAATTGCTTCCAATTTTGGTTGCATCTTCAATGCTATCTTCCTCTTCATTCCAGATATTGGTTATTATGCATCTTCTGTTTTCTGTATTATCAAATTTAAGTAAGGTTTATCCCTCTTATTTGTCTTTTTCAAGTTTGAATTTGTTAATCCTTTCTAGTGTAAATTTGCATTTAAAAATCATTAATTTCTGCTTCTATCCTTATTACTTCTTACATTTTATATTTTTTGAGATTGTTTTGCTATACTTTTTTCTAACTTTTTATGTTATATTATTGTTCATTAAGCTTTAAACTTCTGGATTATTTTCAGAAAAATTATTTGAGAATACAAATTTTCCTTTAAAGTGTGATGTAGTCACCTTCCACACACAGTGGTGTGTTATACCTTTATAAGAATTCATTTAAAAATTTTTGTCATTGTGTTTTATTTAGAAGTGTGATTCTTATTTTCTAAACATATATAGTTTCTTAATGGAAGCATTTAGTTCATGAACAGTTACTGAAATTGTTGTCCATTTGGGTCTATACCTACTATCCTACTTTGTATTTTAATATTTATAAAGTTTCTACGTAAGTTCCTGGACCAAAATAAGCATTATATGAACAAAAGTGTTTGTCCTATATCTTCAATTTTTCTTACTCTTCCAACTTCTTTGATGTTAATTCAATGATTTACATTATTCTACATTTAAGCTTCTATAAGTTTAGAACTTATGTACTTGTTTTCTACTTTTCTCTAATTATAGTTATGAATAAATTTGGCATTATTTTTTTAAGGGAGGCTTTTACTTTGTGACTAACTTCACCCATCTCACCCAATCCCATTCTCCACCTCTGTACCTCAGGCAACCACCAATTTGTTCTCTGTATCTATGAGTTCTTTTCTTTTTAGACTTCACATATAAGTGATATTATAAAGTATTTTTCTTTCTCTGTCTGACTTATATCACTTAGCATAATGCCCTCAAGGGTTATTTTTATTGCTGGATATCTATCTATATAGATAGATATGTATATACACACACACACACACACACACACATATCCCACAAGTTATTTATTTATTCATCCCTGGACACTTAAGATATTTTCATGTCTTGGCTACTGTAAATAATGTTACAATGAATATTGGGATGCATATATCTTTTTGAGATGATGATTTCATTTTCTTTGGATATATACCCAGAAGTGAGTATGCTGGATCATATGATATTTCTATTTTTAATTTTTGAGGCATCTCCATACTGTTTTCCATTTGACTGCACAAATTTACATTCCCACCAATAGTGCACAATGGTTTCCTTTTCTTCAGATCTTCCCCAACTCTAATTATGTCTTGTCCTTTTGATGATAGCAATTCTAACATGTATAGGGTGATATCTCATGGTGGTTTTGATTTGCATTTCCTTGATAATTAGTGACGTTGAGCACATTATCATGTACCTGTTTGCCATCTGTCTTTTTCTGAAAAAATATTCTGATCTTCTGCCCATTTTTTAATTGGATTTTGTTTGTTTGTTTTTTTTTTGCTATTGAGTCATATGAGTTCTTTATATATTTTGGACACTAACCCCATATCTGACATATAATTTGCAAACGTTTGCTTCTATTCAGAAGGTTGCCTTTTCATGTTATTGGAAGTTTCCTTAGCTGTGCAGAGACTTTTTAGTTTGAGGTACTCTCACTTCTTTATTTTGTTGCCTTTGTTTTTGGTATCAGATTCAGAAAAATTGTTGCAAAACTCATGTCAAAGAGTTTACTGACTATATTTTCTTCTAGGAGTTTTATGGTTTCAGTCTTATATTTAAGTCTTTAATCCTCTTAGATTTTTGTGTATGGTGTAAGATTTTTGTCTGGTTCCATTCTCTTGCCTGTGGCTATCCAGTTTTCCCAACAACATTTATTGAAGATAATATCCTTTCCCTATTATATATTCTTGGTTCCTTTGTTGTAAAGTAATTGGCCATATATACGTGACATTATTTCTGGCTTCTCTATCCTGTTCCATTGATCTGTCTGTTTTTATGCCAATACCATACTGTTTTAATTACTATATCTTTGTAAAATGGTTAGAAATTGAGACATGTGAAGCCCTCAGCTTTGTTCTTATTTCTCAAGATTGCTTTGAGTATTTCGGGTCTTTTGTGGTTCCATACAAATTTTAGGATTATTTGTTCTGTTTCTGTGAAAAATGCCGTTGGAATTTTGATAGGATTGCAATGAATATGTAGATTGCTTTGAAAGTATGGACATTTTAACAACATTAATTTATCCAGTCCATGTATATAGATATCTTTCTATTTGTTTCTTCAATTTCTTTCAACAATGTCATATGGTTTTCAGTGCACAGGTCTTTTACCTCCTGTCTAAGTTTATTCCTAAATGTTTTATTGTTTTTGATGCAATTATAAATGAGATTTCTCATAGTTTGTTATTAGTGTATAGAAATGCCACTGATTTTTATATATTGATTTTTGTTTCCTGCCACTTTACTGAATTCATTTTTTAGTTCTAACAGTTTTTTTGGAGGAATGTTGGTTTGTTTGCACATGTCATCTGCAAATAGCAACATTTTTTCTTCCATTCAGATTTGGATGGCTTTTTTTCTTGCCTAATTGCTCTGTCTGGGACTTCCAATACTATATCAAATAAAAGTGGCAAGAGTGGGCATCCTTGCTTATTTTTGATCTTAGTAGAAAAGATTTCAGTTTTTCACTGTTGAGTATGACGTTAATTGTGGGCTTGTCATATATGACCTTTATTATGTTGAGGTGCATTCCCTTTATACGCATTTTGTTGAGTGTTTTTATCATGAAAATATGTTAAATTTTGTCAAAAGCTTTTTCTATATTTGTTGAAATGATGGTATAATTTTTATCCTTCATTTTGTTAATGTGGTATATCACATTGATTTGCAGAGGCTGAAACACCCCGTATCCCTGGAATAAATCCCACTTAATCATGGCTTTTAATGCTTTTAATGTATTGTTGAATTCAGTTTGCTAGTATTTTGCTAAAAACTTTTGCATCTATGTTCATCAGGGCTACTGGCCTGCAATTTTCTTTTTCTGTGGTGTTTCTGTCTGGTTTTGGCATCAGCATAACACAGGCCTTGTAAAATAAGTTTGGCCGTTTTCTTCTTTTATGCTTCTGAATAGTTTGAGAAAGATTGGTATTTATTACTGTTTAAGTGTCTGGTAGAATTCACTGGTAAAGCCATTTGGCCCTGGAATTATGTTTGTTGGGAGGTTTTTGATTACTGATTCAATCTCCTTACTGGTAATTAATCTACTCAATTACTAGTAATTAATCTACTTCAATTTCTACCTGATTCAACATTTGTAGGTTGTACATTTCTAGAAATTTATATGCACCTTCTAGTTTGTGCAATTTGTTGGTATATATTTGTTCATAGTAGACTCTTAAGATCTATTGTATTTCTGTGGCATCAGTTGTAATGCCTCCTTTGTCATTTCTGATTTCGTTTGAGTCCTTTCTCTTTTTTTCATGGTGAGTCTGGCTTAAGATCTGTTTATTCTTTTTACTGTCAAAAAAGCAGCTTTTAATTTCATTAATCTTTTTATTGTCTTCTTAGCCTCTCTTTCATTTATTTCCCACTCTAATCTTTGTTATTTCCTTCCTTCTACTAATTTTGGGCCTAGATTGTTCTTTTTCTAGTTTCCTAGGATGTAAAGTTAGGTTTTTTATTTGAGATTCTTCCTGTTCTTAATGTAGGCATTTATTACTGTAAACTTCCCTCTTAGAACTGCTTTGCTGCATCCCATAGGTTTTGGTATGTTATATTTTAATTTTCATTGTTCTCAAGATATATTTTAATTATTCTTTTGATTCCTTTTTTTGTCCAGTAGCATGTTGTTTAGTCTCCACATATTTGCAAATTTCCCAGTTTTTCTTCTTGTTATTGATTTCTAGTTTCATACCATTATGGTCAGAAAAGATGCTTGATATGATTTCAGTATTCTTAAATGTATTAAGATTTGTTTTGTGGCCTGACATATGAGCTATCCTGGAGAATGTTCCAAGTGTACTTAAGAATGTGTATTCTTTTGCTGTTGGGTGGACTGTTCTGTATATGTCTGCTAGGTTTATTGGTTGAAAGTATGGTTCAAGTCCAATGTTTCCTTGTTGATTTTCTGTCTGGATGACCTATCCATTGATGAAAGTGGAGTATTGAAGTCTCCTACTATTATTGTATTGCTGTTTATTTCCCACTTTAGATGGTTAATATTTGGCTAATGTATTTAGATGCTTTTATTTTGGGCAGATAAAAATTTACAGATGTTATATCATTTGTTAGATCGACCACTTTATTATTTACAATCTTCTTTGTCTTTCATTTCAGTATTTGTCTTAAAGTCTATTTTGTCTGATATAAGTGTAAATACCCCAAACTTCTTTTGGTTTCCATTTGCGTAGGATATCTTTTTCCATTTCTTCACTTTTAATGTGTGTGTCCTTAAAGCTGAATTGAGTCTCTTCTGTGTCTTTTGACTGGATAACTTAATCCATTTACATTTAAAGTAGTTATTGATAGGTATGGCCTTATTGCCATTTTACTTGTTTTCTTAGTGTTTTGTAATTCCTATGTTACTTTCTCCTTCTCTTGCTTTCTTTGTGATTTGATGATTTTCTGCACTGGTATTCTTGGATTCCTTTCTTTTTCTCTTTTGTGTATCTAGTATTCATTTTTGCTTTGTGATTACCATGAGGCTTACATGATGTACCTTATATTTATAACAGTCTATTTTAACTTAATAACAACTTAAGTTTGAATGCATTGTAAAACATTTCTACCACTCACAATTTACATATTTTTATCTTGTGTCTCCATTAACAAATTTTTGTAGTTAGGGTTATTTTTACTATTTTTGTCTTTCAACCTTTATACTAGATTTATAAGTGACTACCCCACCACCATTCAACATTATTCTGATTTTAACTATATATTTTCCTTTACCAGCGAGATTTATACTTTCATATGTTTTCTTGTTGTGAATTAGTGCCCTTTTCACTTCAGCTTAAAGATATCCCTTTACCATTTCTTCTAAGACCAATCTAGTTATTCTAAACTCCTTTAGCCCTTTGCTTGTTTAGAAAACTCTATCTCTCTTTTAATACTGATGGACACTTTTGCTGGGCAGAGTATTCTTGGTTGGCCAATTTTTTCTTTCAAAACTTTGAATATATCATGCCATTCCCTCCTGGTCTGCAAAGTTTATGCTGAAATATCTGATAGTCTTATGGGGGTTCCCTTGTACATAACAACTTGTTTTTCTCTTGGTGCTTTTAAAAATTTGGCATTCTTTACCTATCGAAGTCTAAAACTATTTGTCAATTTATCTGTATATATATTTTTTAATAAATATATTTTACATATTAACAAATTTTTAAAAATTAAACTCTTAGAGACCTATGATCAGCATAATATGCACAGTGTTATATATGCACATCCAACATAATTATATAGAACATGTATATAAGTATAAAGTTAGTGTATAAATATAAAAATTATCCAGTTTTGTTACATATATAAGTTTTTAACTTTAAATTATCTAATATAAATCACTTCATTCCTCTAAAGAAAATTAGGAAAAATTAATATACTTTGTGTATATAATTTTTTTTTTTTTTTTTTTTTTTTTTTTTTAGAAATTTCATGTAATGTCTGAAACATTTATATTAACATATTTCCATACATATTTCCATACAAGTACAAATATAAGATTTTTAGAAATTTCATGTAATGTCTGAAACATTTATATTAACATATTTCCATACATATTTCCATACAAATACAAATATGATTTTTAGAAATTTCATGTAATGTCTGAAACATTTATATTAACATATTTCCATACATATTTCCATACAAATACAAATATAAGATTTTTAGAAATTTCATGTAATGTCTGAAACATTTATATTAACATGTTTCCATACAAATAACCCAATGAAAGTTTAGTATTAGTTGTTTGTTTTTTTATACTGCAGGTTCTTATTAGGCATCAGTTTTATACACATCAGTGTATACATGTCAATCCCAATCGCCCAATTCAGCACACCACCATCCCCACCTCACCGCAGTTTTCCCCCCTTGGTGTCCATATGTCCATTCTCTACATCTGTGTCTCAACTTCTGCCCTGCAAACTGGCTCATCTGTACCATTTTTCTAGGTTCCGCATACATGCATTAATAGACGATATTTGTTTTTCTCTTTCTGACTTACTTCACTCTGTATGACAGTCTCTAGATCCATCCACGTCTCAACAAATGACTCAATTTCGTTCCTTTTTATGGCTGAGTAATATTCCATTGTATATATGTACCACATCTTCTTTATCCATTCGTCTGTTGATGGGCATTTAGGTTGCTTCCATGACCTGGCTATTGTAAATAGTGCTGCAATGAACATTCGGGTGCATGTGTCTTTTTGAATTACGGTTTTCTCTGGGTATATGCCCAGTAGTGGGATTGCTGGGTCATATGGTAATTCTATTTTTAGTTTTTTAAGGAACCTCCATACTGTTCTCCATAGTGGCTGTATCAATTTACATTCCCACCAACAGTGCAAGAGGGTTCCCTTTTCACCACACCCTCTCCAGCATTTGTTGTTTGTAGATTTTCTGATGATGCCCATTCTAACAGGAGTGAGGTGATACCTCATTGTAGTTTTGATTTGCATTTCTCTAATAATTAGTGATGTTGAGCATCTTTTCATGTGCTTCGTGGCCATCTGTATGTCTTCTTTGGAGAAATGTCTATTTAGGTCTTCTGCCCATTTTTGGATTGGGGTGTTTGTTTCTTTGATATTGAGCTGAATGAGCTGTTTATATATTTTGGAGATTAATCCTTTGTCCGTTGATTCATTTGCAAATATTTTCTCCCATTCTGAGGGTTGTCTTTTCGTCTTGTTTATGGTTTCCTTTGCTGTGCAAAAGCTTTGAAGTTTCATTAGGTCCCATTTGTTTATTTTTGTTTTTATTTCCATTACTCTAGGCTGAATGGATACAAAAACAAGACCCATATATATGCTGTCTACAAGAGACCCACTTTAGACCTAGGGACACATACAGACTGAAAGTGATGGGATGGAAAAAGATATTCCATGCAAATGGAAATCAAAAGAAAGCTGGAGTAGCTATACTCATATCAGATAAAATAGACTTTAAATTAAAGAATGTTACAAGAGACAAGGAAGGACACTACATAATGATCCAGGGATCAATCCAAGAAGAAGATATAACAATTATAAATATATATGCACCCAACATAGGAGCACCTCAATACATAAGGCAACTGCTAACAGCTCTAAAAGAGGAAATCGACAGTAACACAATAATAGTGGGGGACTTTAACACCTCACTTACACCAATGGACAGATCATCCAAAATGAAAATAAATAAGGAAACAGAAGCTTTAAATGACACAATAGACCAGATAGATTTAATTGATATATATCGGACATTCCATCCAAAAACAGCAGATTACACGTTCTTCTCAAGTGCGCACGGAACATTCTCCAAGATAGATCACATCTTGGGTCACAAATCAAGCCTCAGTAAATTTAAGAAAATTGAAATCATATCAAGCATCTTTTCTGACCACAACGCTATGAGATTAGAAATGAATTACAGGGAAAAAAACGTAAAAAGGACAAACACATGGAGGCTAAACAATACGTTACTAAATAACCAAGAGATCACTGAAGAAATCAAAGAGGAAATCAAAAAATACCTAGAGACAAATGACAATGAAAACACGACGACCCAAAACCTATGGGATGCAGCAAAAGCAGTTCTAAGAGGGAAGTTTATAGCTATACAAGCCTACCTAAAGAAACAAGAAAAAGCTCAAGTAAACAATCTAACCTTACACTTAAAGAAACTAGAGAAAGAAGAACAAACAAAACCCAAAGTTAGCAGAAGGAAAGAAATCATAAAGATCAGAGCAGAAATAAATGAAATAGAAACAAAGAAAACAATAGCAAAGATCAATAAAACTAAAAGTTGGTTCTTTGAGAAGATAAACAAAATTGATAAGCCATTAGCCAGACTCATCAAGAAAAAGAGGGAGAGGACTCAAATCAATAAAATCAGAAATGAAAAAGGAGAAGTTACAACAGACACTGCAGAAATACAAAGCATCCTAAGAGACTACTACAAGCAACTTTATGCCAATAAAATGGACAACCTGGAAGAAATGGACAAATTCTTAGAAAGGTATAACCTTCCAAGACTGAACCAGGAAGAAATAGAAAATATGAACAGACCAATCACAAGTAATGAAATTGAAACTGTGATTAAAAATCTTCCAACAAACAAAAGTCCAGGACCAGATGGCTTCACAGGTGAATTCTATCAAACATTTAGAGAAGAGCTAACACCCATCCTTCTCAAACTCTTCCAAAAAATTGCAGAGGAAGGAACACTCCCAAACTCATTCTATGAGGCCACCATCACCCTGATACCAAAACCAGACAAAGACACTACAAAAAAAGAAAATTACAGACCAATATCACTGATGAATATAGATGCAAAAATCCTCAACAAAATACTAGCAAACAGAATCCAACAACACATTAAAAGGATCATACACCACGATCAAGTGGGATTTATCCCAGGGATGCAAGGATTCTTCAATATACGCAAATCAATCAATGTGATACACCATATTAACAAATTGAGGAATAAAAACCATATGATCATCTCAATAGATGCAGAAAAAGCTTTTGACAAAATTCAACACCCATTTCTGATAAAAACTCTCCAGAAAGTGGGCATAGAGGGAACCTACCTCAACATAATAAAGGCCATATATGACAAACCCACAGCAAACATCATTCTCAATGGTGAAAAACTGAAAGCATTTCCTCTAAGATCAGGAACGAGACAAGGATGTCCACTCTCACCACTATTATTCAACATAGTTTTGGAAGTCCTAGCCACGGCAATCAGAGAAGAAAAAGAAATAAAAGGAATACAAATTGGAAAAGAAGAAGTAAAACTGTCACTGTTTGCGGATGACATGATACTATACATAGAGAATCCTAAAACTGCCACCAGAAAACTGCTAGAGCTAATTAATGAATATGGTAAAGTTGCAGGATACAAAATTAATGCACAGAAATCTCTTGCATTCCTATACACTAATGATGAAAAATCTGAAAGAGAAATTATGGAAACACTCCCATTTACCATTGCAACAAAAAGAATAAAATACCTAGGAATAAACCTACCTAGGGAGACAAAAGACCTGTATGCAGAAAACTATAAGACACTGATGAAAGAAATTAAAGATGATACCAACAGATGGAGAGATATACCATGTTCTTGGATTGGAAGAATCAACATTGTGAAAATGAGTATACTACCCAAAGCAATCTACAGATTCAATGCAATCCCTATCAAATTACCAATGGCATTTTTTACGGAGCTAGAACAAATCATCTTAAAATTTGTATGGAGACACAAAAGACCCCGAATAGCCAAAGCAGTCTTGAGGCAAAAAAATGGAGCTGGAGGAATCAGACTCCCTGACTTCAGACTATACTACAAAGCTACAGTAATCAAGACAATATGGTACTGGCACAAAAACAGAAACATAGATCAATGGAACAAGATAGAAAGCCCAGAGATTAACCCACGCACCTATGGTCAACTAATCTATGACAAAGGAGGCAAAGATATACAATGGAGAAAAGACAGTCTCTTCAATAAGTGGTGCTGGGAAAACTGGACAGCTACATGTAAAAGAATGAAATTAGAATACTCCCTAACACCATACACAAAAATAAACTCAAAATGGATTAGAGACCTAAATATAAGACTGGACACTATAAAACTCTTAGAGGAAAACATAGGAAGAACACTCTTTGACATAAATCACAGCAAGATCTTTTTTGTGTATATAATTTTAATTGCATTTTTAATCAGGTCAAGGTTTAGATTTTTATAAACTTCTTGGCAATATTTAATAAGATTTCTCGTTGACAAAGGAGATCCAAGGTTGGATAGATAATGGCTCTTTAGCCACCATTAAGGACTCTGTGAATTGAAGGAATATCAACTGCTTTAACAAAAATATCCCAGTCTCAATAGTGTAAGTGGATACATTTATTTCTTGCTCAGTTAAAATCAAAATGACTCTTCTCTTTTGTGGATGACTGTCTCAGTGGTTATTTGGGGACTCACATTTTTTCCATTCTATGGGACCTCAGTTATCTAGGACATTTATATCTGGCCACAGGGAAAGAGGAAGTATACAAAGCAAACCCCTAGGTTACCTACTTTGGGTCAGAGGCATATATTACTTCTACTTCCATTCTATTGGTAGAAACTGGTTAAGAGGGAAGGAAGAGTGGGTTAGGAACTGTGGTCCCTGGTTGGACATTCATTTCCCATGCTATTTATTACATGTATATGAATCAACTATTGATAGGGCTAGCACAATGGTTTTTATCACTGGTTGCATATTATAGTCATTTCGGGAAGATTTAAAGAAAGCAGATGACTGAACCCCCCATCAGAGATTTTCTTTCAGTTGACCTGGGGTATGGCTTCAACATTGGATTTTTTTTTAATATCCTAAGAAAATATCAATGTACAGTAGGCTAGAGAGTAACTGAATTAAAAATTTGAACATATTGTGAAAATTCGTGTTATTCATCATCACTCTTATCATTACTATGTAGATTAGATGGAGTGACTAGACCTTGTGGACATGAATGGAAAACAAGGCTACTTGGCCCAGACACATATTGACCAAATTAGGCCTCATTATCAATGTGATTTCTATTTAGCTATTTTGAGAGACATCAAATAATTGTCCACCAGATAAGTTATAATGATTATTTGCAACTTAAATCATAAAGGCAATAGACAGAATAGCAATACAAATACATTATGTTGCCTCTTTAGATGAAATAATATATATAAACCTACGGTCTTACTATTTTAGACATACACAATACATATTCATACACAAAATCTCTCTTAACAGCACAAAGATGAGATGTATCATCAAACAATCTCAGATTTCCTAAATAAATTAGATTTATCCAATTTACTTTTTATCAGAATCTACTTTGCTTTCTTGCAAAGATATGAAAAAGTTAAAAATCTATTTCAGGATATCAGGTTGATCACATTAGATTGAATATTTTTGAGCTTCTCAAGCTTTTTGAAAGTACACCCCCCATTCCCCAGTATTTTATAAATATTTTTACTTTTTAAAAATGGGATTACTTTATAGATACTATTACTCTATTAACTCTACTTCAAAATATAATTGATTTCCTTGGTTGGCAATGCTGGTAATGGAAATTTATTATAAAACAGATTACATGTGAGGCTTTTCTAGCAGGGCCTAAAGGCTAAAACAAGAAACAAAATGTTAAGAAGAGTTGATTCCATGCACGTTGCCTTCTTGAGTTCTCTTAATTCCTTTCAGAGTATCTGCTTTGCTTGTTTCATTTTCTCCAAAGAAACTTATTAGAATTTGGAGTTGAGGGAATTGTTCCATAAATCCCTAAACATAGAAGCTGACAAAGAAATTATTTAGAAACCAGAATGTTTCATCCTTTTTTCTTAGTAAAGTCTTCTCTACCAAGCACTTTACTTCTGAAAATTGAATATCCCTTGCTTTTCAGATTTTCATATATTCATTTTCAAATAAGCTGAAGATCATTTTACAAATACTCATATTGGATTGTAGGTTTTCTTCTTCAGCTAGCAAACAAAGGGCTTTGTGTTTATCCTTTCATTTCCCCATACATGTAGACTGAATATTATCTACCTCATACTATTGTTGGCACATTTATATTTGCACTGTAAAGTCAAAGTTACAACAGGTAATCTAAAAGGTCAGTCCATGAAGGATTATCTAAAGCAAAGTTTAGCATATAGGAGTCAAAGGTCATGCATCTTCTATGCAGGACCCTCTGTCAAACCACGCTTACTGTCACCATAAGGTTGTGCTCAACAGGATGGCATTAAGAGACTGGAATAGAATCAGGAGAATTGCCAGCACAGCTCAGCATCTGAATTCCTGTTGTGTATTTACAGTAAACCATCAGGCCTATTCAATGCCACAATTAAACTTCAACACTAGGTCATATTGTGCATGGAGTTTAAAAGTCTCTTTTCTTTGTTTTTAGGAAAATGTCTTTTTACTAAATAGGTAAGCACACTGTTTGAATACTGTTTCACTTATTCTTATGATACCCTTGTGAAGAAGACAAATGTCAAGGCTCATAATCTTTACCTTGTGCATGGGGGAGGTGTCAAAAGGTGAATCTAGGGACTTCCCTGGTGGTGCAGTGGGTAAGACTCCGCCTGCCAATGCAGGGGACACGGTTTCGATCCCTGGCCCAGGAAGATACCACATGCCGCGGAGCAAGCAAGTCTGTGCACCACAACTACTGAGCCTGCGCTCTGGAGCCCGCAAGCCACAAGTACTGAAGCCTGTGAGCCACGACTACTGAAGCCCGCGTGCCTAGAGCCTGTGCTCCACAATAAGAGAAGCCACCGCAAAGAGAAACCCGTGCACCGCAACGAAGAGCAACCGCCGCTCGCCACAACTAGAGAAAGCCCGCACGCAGCCACGAAGACCCAACACAGCCAAAAATAAATAAAAATTAAATGGTTGGAAACAAAAAAAGGTGAAACTATTTTATCAGTTGCAAAACTGAAAATAGAATTCCTGAGAATATTCATTCATGGTCAGTGCTCTTTCCCTAGAGTTGTCTTTTACTTTTGAAGAACATAAAGATTATAGTCCACACATAATGTCTAATGTTTGACTCTGTTTGCATGTATCCAGTGTTTGTCTTCAGAAAGATCTCTATATGTACTGATATTATTACTGCAACTAACGCTAATAATATTTTTTTACATAAAAGCTGTTGACGGTCAACTAGTGAACATATGCCTTGTCAAAAATTTTGAGAACAACGTCTAAGGAATATTTATAATTATTTATAGATATTGGACTACTTAAATATGTGATTTTTAAATTATATATTACCAAGTATAAAAACCAATGGTTTCTGGAGCTGGTTTATATTGTCTCACAGAGCAGATTATTAAATTTTCAGGAATTTTATAAGTACAAACTGGTTCTATATATATATATATATATATATATATATATATACACAAACACATATATATATCAAAAATAAATTAAAAACAAAGGTAATAAATACTAAAAACTTACTGTTTCCTAATATTGTTACTACACTTTACTATTCTCTATGCTCTACACCTTTTGTATCTGTATGTTTGAAATACTATATGATATTCTGAGCCTCTCTTTTCAACTCCCCTTTCAGTGAAGTCACTTTGGTAGCTTGAAATTGGCCATGGTGGGAGTATTTACACCACTGAAGTAAGCAAATTCCACAAATCAGGACTTGATTTATTGTTTTATTCATGTCTAAACTGGGGTCTGTAAACTACCACCTGTGGGTCAACTGCCTGTTTTTTATACATAAAAGTGTTACTGTGAACCTAGGCATGCTGGTTGCTTTTGTGCTCCAATAACAGAGTTGAGTAGTCACAACAAAAATGATATGGCTAGCAAGCTTGAATTATATACTATATGGCCCTTTAAGAAGTTTGCAAAAACCCTGCTCTGGACTCATGAAAGCAATGGAAAAAATGTTAAAAATGCAGTTGAAATTTAAAAGTGTGTTGTGACTTTGGCTCTTATATTGAGAATAATACAAAAGAATAAAAATTATTCTTTTATTATTTGAAAAAACTTATCTATTTCAGCCAAGTCCCTACATCATGGATAAAAGTGACATTTTAATGCATGTCATGTTTCACTTTCATCTTGCTCATTAAGGTAAATAAAAATATCCACCAACATTTGTCAAAATTATATTCATTAATGACTTGGCAACCGTAGTGGCTATGGATACAAGAGTTTAGCAAAAACTGATGAAAACATACTGGGAAAATCAATTTCCTGTATGGAATTTAGAATAAGGAGTACTGTATATTTTATTATTTGTATATTGTGTGCTGCACAAAGTTTTTATATGTAAAATTTATAATATGTGTATGCACATATGTATATATTTTTATGGAGAGCCAGCTTCATCCGTTTATCAGCACACTACTACCTAAATCTATGTGCTTTTACCTCCCTTAAAATGATTATATCTAATTGTATTATATATTATACAACTCTACAATAGTAAGTACTGTACATATACCTAATATATTATGTAGTTTTATTATATATTATTTTTGACTCTGTTAGTCAACAAATAATTTACAAAATTGGATTTATATGAGTTTAGTCTCTTCCAAATCGAAGTTGTTTGTAGAATTAAAGAATTTGGTGTTGAAATATTGGCAAAATTCATACACAGAAAGAGCTTGATTATTATACTATCAAGAAGCTACCACACCCATTGCAACTTTATAGAAAAAAGAATCACATTACTAATTTTATACAGCTATCAATATATTGATCCAACAGTTTATAGAAAGGCAACCATTTTAGTTAGACTGCTTTTTTGAATTATGAAACAACTTTTCATCTTGTTATTTAATCATTAATAAGTAACATGAAAGATATAAAAATCCTGGTCAATCACTGTTTAGTGTATTGTCTTACATAAAAAACAAAAAATGAAGAACGTCTTTCTCCACAATCAAGAAGTAATGCTTTATTTTTTTCATTTTTCACAAAATAGCAAAAAATCACCTCATTAATTGTTTTTCACTATAAAGACTGAATTACTTCCTCAACTTGTTATGACTCCAGGAGGAGTCAATAATTTCACATTCACTGAAAGAAATTGTAGGAGACAGACTATAATCTAGAGCTGTATAATTCAGTATTTCAATGAATTTTATATTCAGCATGAACGTACAAAGCTTACATGATGAGTATTTCAGTTGCTGAATGACTCCCTCGCAGTTCCATTGTGACTATGCTATTCGGCAGTGTAGTACAGAGATTAGGTTTTGAAGCTTTAATGAACGTAAATTTCAGTATTCTCCACGGTAGCTGCAGAATGTATGAAGAGAAAAGGCTGAAAACGACAAAAACTAAAAGCAACTTAGTAATGTATTGTTTAAATAAAGTGAAACTAAAACTAAACAGGTTATTCCAACTAGTTGGTAAAATATATATCTGTGAATTAAAAAAACAGAATGTCAGTTATAGGTGCTGGGATTGAAAGAGAAAATCGATGAAGAGTAGAAGGAAACACATGGGGAGATTGGACAATATAAGAGCAATTTACCAAATTAAGAAGTATCTTTCTTTCTATAGTGCAGTGGAGGCTATAGAACTGGGAAGTAAAAGATTGTGTCTATAGGGATGCATGGATGTATTTGTCAAGTTTTGCTGAGGAACTGATTAAAAGAGTGGTTCAGGGATTCTTCAGGAGTTGAATTACAATAGGAGCTCCCCAGAGTTGTCCCAAGCCTGCCACACTGAGTTTTCATGATTGAGGACCAGCCTCTGTCTATTTTGTCCTATTCATGTTTGGTGGGAACCTGCAAAATCTGATTGGTGTACTACCTATGCATCCATGTGGGAGGCAAGCATTACATGAAAGGGAGCCCCAGGTTAAGTCAAAAGGAGAGGATGTTTCCCAAGATTTCAAGGGGAGAACATAAATCACACTTGAGAGGTGCCAAAAATGAAGATAAGGCAGAGTGCAAGAGGCGATGCCAAAAAGAGATTGAGTGACAAGCTCCAGATGCAGTTGTAACAGTAGGTTGAAACAGCTGGTTCACATCTGGATCACAAGAATAAAAAGTGTGTTAGAATTTGCTGGTGACTGCTGGCAGATGGCCATTTCAGCCCATGGAGAACTTTAAAAACCGTGATGCTCAGGCCATGGCTCAGAATAGTTAAATTAGAATATCTGGAGGTAGGACCCAAACATCCATATTTTTTAAAAGTTTTCCAGAGCTTTCCAAAGTGCAACAAGGCTGAGAACCCTCTCTTAAAAGAACTTAAAGTACTGATTGCATATTAGAATAAACTAGGAGCTTTGGTGCACCAATGCCTGATTCCCTCCCCAAGCTAATCAAAATTCAGAATCTCTGGGCATAAGGCCCCAGAAATGAGATTAGTTGAGATCCAGACTTTGTAATTTAGACACCAAATTATCATTTTCACTGAAGTGGTTCCGGAACAGTAAGAAAACTAGGCTCAGTAAATTGAACAAATTATGAGTATGCCAAAAAATGACAGTAATGGTTTACTTCATAAAAGCTATTATACTTTTTTTTACAATTTGAACTTTATATTTGACTTATTAAGTTTTAATTTGATTACCCTGTGTGTAAAAAAAAAATCTATTAAATACAAATTAACATTTCAGGTATCATTATCATTTTACATTATTATAATTTTCATGCAAAATACTATTTGATTAGAAGTTTCTAATGCTGAAAGCATTTGGTTTTTATCAGTACCATGTAGTTAAAAGAACTGAAATAGAAACTCCCTAAAACCAATTCAACCAAGAGTATTCTATTCCTTCAGCCCCCATTTTGTAATTATTCATTGTCATGAAAGTCAAAGCATGTGAGTAATACTGTACTTCAGCACTACGAAAGGAAATTGTTGCATAAATAATTAATGCTCTGAAAGGTTAAATTTAATTTGAAAGTAGGTGATTTTCTCTTGCCAGGGTTACGGACATTGAAGGTGAATAGTCTCCTGACAGACTTCCTTGTCATGGGAAAGCTAATGGGTAGCTTTTTTTGAGTTGTGCAGATTCACCAATATAATTTCTGTCTAATTATTTATCAACTGTGAAGAAAAAAAAATGCTGTTTTTCTTTTATTTTAAAATTGAGGGCGAGAATTTAGAATGAAATTAGAGTGGAATTTTTAAGTTGACAAAAAACAAAGTGCTATCACAGTGCATGCATCCTGAAATTTTAATTGAAATTTTAGGAATAAATAATATAAATATAATATTTTCCATTCTGAGACAAATGTAATTCTGATCTTCACTTTAAGATATTTTATAACTTCCTTGTTTTAATTTACAACATTTACTTAAAGATATATGGCTTACATTGCTACATTCAAAGAAAAATGCCACATAATTGTAGATAGGCCTCTAGTTAAAAGAATTACTTGAAGGAAGAAGAATGAAAATGAATAATTAGCTCTGTAACAATATCTGATTTACTGGTCCAACTAGCTACACTAATTATATCAAAGTGCATCACAATTTATTATTGGAAAGCATTTCATCCAAATGTTAAAAATACATTTTATTCATACACTGCACTTATAGTACATTTTATTATGTTAATATAAGTGGGATAGAGAATAGTCAAAGAAGTTTGACTTGTCAAGTGTTAAGAAATCAATTTATGTGACGTTAAAAATACGGCTTTACCTTTCTCAATTAAAAATGACTGTTTACTTACTCTAGATGAATTTTTAAGTGTAAACAATGGTACACACAAAAAATCATCAGCTGGGCTCATAACCAGAAGCTAGTCATTTTGTTGTGAGTCTCACAACAGAAGAAGAAAAATTCTTCAGCAGTATAAAGAAAATATTCTAATGCTCTCCACATAAAGTTTTATCAAGCACAAGTTTATTTTCAAATAAAAAGGGTGGGTCTATAATTTTTCTAGTGATCTTCTAATTAAGTTACTTCTTCATGATAAGTTGTCAGTAAATCATTAATTAACTACCAATGAAAGACCTTTCTGATCCTGAGAAGTGACATTGAATATTTCATATCTTAGTTACATGTTAGGGTAAAGCAAGGCCAGGGATATGCTAGGCTGAAGAGAAAGCTTTCACAGTTTATTCTTAATAAACAAATGTTCCATTTAAAGTCTAGAATATTTACATTTATGAAGGAATATTAGAAATTATGGCCTGTATTGTCCATATAGAGAAATTAAAGAAACCATGTGAATGTGTCAAAATAAGCACTTTCAGAGATGAGATAATAATTTTGAGGGATCTCTCTACCACCCTTTCTTTGTTAAAACAAACTTCTTCACACATCTCCCACTAAAAGAAATCCATGTTTGATTTATACTGCCCTGTGTTAGTAGAATACAGGTGACTATTTGGTGGAATAAACAGTAAATGGGCCTCATCATTAAGACTATTGTTTTAATTTATATATGAACAATGTGCTAAAGAAATTCCCTTGTTCTAGTCCACTCACATATGAATTGGTGAAACTACAGAAGTTTAGATAGCTTCCAATTTCTAAAGCTTCTCTAAGGTCATTTAGAAATGGATGAGTTAGCAAATATCTATGATAGGTAACCTAAGGGGACATAACCTAACTGTTCACAGTAACAGCTTGAGAGCTATGAAAATTGAGCAATTACCTGAGGAAATGCTTTGTGGAGCCATGACCTTTGTTCCTTGTTGTCTCCATGGAGACTAACAGAAAAATGAATTGTGTATACTAGCTAATTAAATGTTGATAAATATTATGGGCAGAAAAGGACAGCCATGATAAAACATATCAAAATTATTTTCTAAGCCTTAGCTATAACTCTTTGGTTGGTAGTTATCTACTTCATAGTTGGGAAAATTGAGGCCCACATCAGGTCCTCTTGATGTGTAGAATCAAATGGCAAACTAAGAAAATACCAGATATTTTGAATTTACTGAAATGATCTGTCCATTGGATTTGACTACCATGATTACTAGGGATGCATATATCAATAATTATGTATGTAAAATATGTTGTAACAAAATCATTTTTATAAGATGTCTTCTTTCCGACTCTGATCATCTCTATCATATATGTGTGAGTGTCCAGCATCTTCTTTTTCTTTCATCTTGAAAGCTTATCCACATCTACATTTGGAGTCCCCAGCTTTAGAAGGGATGCATTTAGGAGAAGGAACCCCACCCCCATTCACCAAAGCAGGTAAATCAACAGGTGACGATCATTAAGATGGCAAGTATTCAGCCAGATTTCTCTCTTATTTCTATTTTCAGAATTAAATACTAAATTAATAAAGCAAGAGCAGTTACCTCAAAAACAAAAGCTGAATTTCTAGTAGAGGGAAGAACGGAAGGGAAAGGTAGCTCATTAAATTTCTTATTAAATCCACTACCTCATTCTCATTTGATCAGTAAACTTTCCAAAGCTGGAAAACAGATACTTAGCAAGCGTTTAAAGTGTGTGTCACTTTATGAATTGAGGCAGCTTAGCTAAAGCAAGCATTTATGCATATGCGTCAACATTAGAGGTATCTACACTTTAGTAACTGTGTTCCTTTTTTTTATCAGACCCTGCAAAGATAATATGCCCAATTCCTGTATAATTATGACAAGTACACAATAATGTTCCCTTCTTTCATAAAAGGGGTATTTAAAAAAGTATCAAACTTTGGCTATTTTACTGATCACTTGTCTCCAATTCTTCATCCCTCACTGAGCTGAGCAAGGCGATACAACTTACTTTCTCCTTCTGCAGAGGGCTTGTGGCTACATAAATGACGGAAGCCACGCTTCCATTATACTGGCAAGTCATGCTATTCAAAATTCAGAGATTCAATTTAGGTCAAAAAAAGCATTAGAAAAGTAACTTGTAATAAACATTTTCTTTAAAAAATCTGCTTAGTATAGCATGATGTAAATCAGATTACTTTCAAGAACCATTATTCTAATTGTGTTCCCAAAAATTACAAGTAAAAAAACCCAATTGAAAAACGAATTATTAGGAAAAATTTGTCTCCAGTCATGCATCAACCTCTCATTAGACAATCCTCTTTAAAGTAAGTGGTTCATTCTGAATGGTGGAAAAAAATAGGACTTGGGATTTTTTTCTTTATTGTAAGTGATTTGATGACCGAACTTCAATGTAATTCATACATTAAGATATCTTAAAATGCATTTTTAGCACAGAGATTATTAACAATAAAATTTCATTTCAACCATCTACTGAGTGATTGTGTACTGAAGAAGTTCAAGTGTTGGGAAATCCACAAAAGAAGGCCCCATCAGAAGTAGAGGCTAAAACTTCCATTTCTATATTTTGCCTGAGGCAGTTGAATTCAAATTTGTATTAAACATAAATTGTCACCTTTAACATGGTTTGCCAAATGCTGGTGAAAAGTATTGGATATTTCTGTGGACATATTTTAAATAATGTACATATGATGTACTGATTTTTGTACTTTTCGGCTTATTGTTTCCTGGTAGTATTTTAGAAAAGGTGGAAAATTTAATTTTGTAGTTTATAAGTCATACCTGCAATTGGACATCTGAAGTGCAGTTCCTCTGTGTGGTGGTACATACGGATGATGATTTTAGGAAAACTCTGAGACATACCTTTTAAAAATTTTAGTATGGGTAGTAGCTGAATCAAGAAAGGGGGTGAGATGATGTGTATATAGAAAAGTCAGAAAGTAAACTAAGAATTGCACCCTTAGAAACATCACACTTTAAGGGCATATCTAAAAAAGTAGAGCTAGCAAATGGTCTTGAGTTAGGAGTAGAAAGTAGGAACGGGAGAGAAATGCTATCATGGGCAATAAGAAAGGGATGTTTCAAAAGGGAAGCAATCACAGTGTTAACTGCAGTGGAGATACCAAATGTGTCTAAGCATTGATCATTGAAATAAGCCACAAAGACTATACTGGTGAGTTTTACCAGATGATTCAGAGAAGAGGTGAGGATAAGATTGTTTATTTGAAGGAAGGGATATAAAAAAGTGGATATTACCCTTGGTGACGTTTTCATTCATGATCTTTATTGAAAATGAAAGAAAGAGACATAACAGAAGCTAGATGGGAAACTAAGGGCCTAGACAGATAATGGGTTTCTTTGTTTGTTTTGGACTAAGAAATGGGACAAGGTCCCAGAAGAGATAGGAGGAACTGGAATCAGACATCAAGTGGTGAAACTGTACATGAACAAGCTGAAGTACTTCTTATCTTTTGAGACTGGGAGAAAAAGAAAAAAGTAAGTGAGGGTGAGAGGAGATAGAGAAACATTTAGAGTTGTGGAGGTGAGAGGTTGAATGATTCCATGCCTTATATGTGGAATGATCTCTGCGAAGCCAGAGATAAACTTCACTGTGGAAAAAGGGACAGTTGCTTGGCAGGTGTTGTAGGAATAGTGGTGAAGGTCTGGAGTGTACCCCGTGCAGAATGGATTTTAGAATTCCAGAGGGAAAGCCATACTAGGAGAGTGGACCATAGTATGACTGTGGAGTGGTTTGCTAAAATGGCGTGTATATATCCAGTCATGATATCAACAAAATAAAATAACTTTTAAGTTGTTTTATGTGGAATTAAACTGCCTAATGTAGTTGTTGAAGTCATCTGTTAATAAGAACAGTTTATAAAGATATTTTATTGCGTAACTTGTAAGTAGAGTTCCTATAAGCACTTAAGATTTTTGTTTTGTTTTGCTACATGATCTAAGGAAAAACAACTTTAATAAATAATAAATAATCATTTTACTTTCAACCTGAGAACTAATTCTTAGTTTACACAACTTAATAGCATATATTTTCTCATTTGTATCAAGCAAAATGTTTCTGTCCCTGAAGCTAATATAACCTTCTAATGTTTTAATATATACAACTATTACTTATTTAGCAGTCACTAAGTATCAGACACTGCATTAAACATCTTACAAATAATCCTCATATAAAACATCAATCCTCATATAAAGCTTAATAGGTTGATAATTACTATTCTCCTTGAAAAAACAAAGAATTGGAGTTTGGAGTGGTTAAGACATTTACCCAAATAGTAGAGCTGCTGACTGTTGGAGCCAAGACACAGATCTATCAATTCAGAATGAGCTCTATAACATTTGTTATGCTGGGTAGAAGAGTTCTGCTAAGAATAGACCCTCAGGTTGTTTCTCTAGAAAAAGAGTTTCATGAGAAAGGCAATAAGGATATTCTTTCCATGATATTGCCAAGATTAATTACCATAGGAAATTGTTCAGAGATTTCCTATAGACACTCTGAGCTCTTCAAAAGAATTTTAATAGAGAACTTTTTTTTAAAAGGAGAACTTTGAATAAATACACAATATAAAACTTTAACCTGGAAATACTGATTTGATATGTATATGATATGAAGTAAACATTATAAAAAGAAAGGTGTAATGCATTAAGTAGTCTCACATGATATCCACAGTAAGACATTGCCTGCAATCAGGTTTTTTACTATGGATAGCATTCCAGCTCACTAATTTCTGGAGAAAAAACAGAATATCTTGGAAGTTGAAAGGGAAAGAAGAAATAGAGGAATATCTGAGAGCGTCATGTTGACAGTGATAAGTTAAACAAATAGTTTGAGGACTGCCAAAGTTATTACTATGTGTTCTTATAATGTTTTTCCCTAGTAATTTCACATTTTGATATTTTTATTTCTTTAAAATTTTTTATTTTTATGACTAATTCTGAACTATTATAATCTTGAAAGAAAAAGCTAAATACCTGATTTTAAAATTTCAAAGATTTATGGAAACATAACTTTATATTGTGTTATTCAGTTAAAATAAGAAGTACCCTAAACCTTAGCCTAACATTTTAAAATTTTACTCTTCCGTGCTAGACCTTGCCACAGCCAAAGAGTTGAAAATATATATACATGAAGCCCCGTTTCAACTATTTCCAGTGTTTACAGTGACAGACTGCCAGTCCCAAAACATAAATAACAGAATCCAGAAATGCTCTTGAACTCCCTTGCAAGGAATAAAACTTGCTATTAAATGAAAGTAGGTGCACTCTACATCTCGGCTAAGTCTTTATTTCACCTCTGAGAAATAAACTGGCTAAAGCAGAAACATTTACGCTAACCAAACTGGGTTACAGTGTCAGCCCATTGACATTCAGCCTCCCCTGCAGTCATGGTTGTTGCCACATAGTGGTCACTACTAATTAATTTCCTTGTTGGGTCACAAGGGAGCACTTAGGGAAGAGCTGTAATAGTTTGCTCCCTTCTACCCTGGACAGATAAATCAGTGATCACAGATTATTTTTAAACCTTTTAACATTCATTTCAGAAGTAATTCCACATTCAAAAATTTTATTTTATATTTCACTGTATTGCTAGAATTTTTCACTGACAGTAAGACAAAATGCAAAATTACATTTAATTCACTTTTGCAAAAGCAGAACAAAACACAAACTTGCCGTACTTTGGTTTTGCTTTGGGCTAAAAAAAATTCTAAGGAAAATACAATTTTCTTCTTGCCTAGAGATGAAGGCAGATGGTATCGAGTACATTTAGTTCTTCCAGCAACAGTTTTCCATAGCTTTAGCAGTAAATCTACCATTTGCAATCTATTGTCTATTTAAATCTATTTAATTTACATTTAACAAGACACCTCTTATTCTCATGAGTTAATTAAAGGGTTAGTGATTATTAAAAGCATACTAATTGAAATGCAATAAATAAGATAATTGAGTTGGTGTGTAATTAACCAAATTTACATAAGTAATAAACACAGTATTGCAGTCTTCTGGAATGGAGTTGAACTAATGCTGATAGTATAATCTCATACAAGAATAAGTGTCTAGGCATTTAATTAGCATAAACCAGAATAGCAGTGGCAAATTAGTTGTATATAATTTTTTTAAGTAACTGCCAAAGAATAATATAACGATGCCTTGTGTGGTCTTCTAACATTACAGTGATCCCTAATTTTCAATGATCCTAAATTTTCAATGCGTCTTTTCAGGAAGAGAAATAATTCAGAGAGGAGGCAAAGGATAGTTCTCCCCTACATAGGACTTGTCTTTCTCTACAACCACCACAATTACTTTTTGTGTCCCCAGTTTACCCTACATATGCCCCTCAATACTGTCGCCTACACATCATGATTCTCAATTTGAGAAATGTTTCTATAGAGCTTTCACAGGACAATCCCAACTTTCTCAAGAAATTCAGGGTCCTCCCAACTTCCTAACTTATAATAGGCCTATACATTTAAGATATGATTTAATAGAAAATATGTAGTTTACAATTCTTAATAGTTTCAAAAGTAATTTCTTTCCCCAGTGTGTGTGAATCTGTCTATAGTACACATTAATGCATCATAAACGGAGACCTAAAAGCTGCATTCTGTGTTATGCTGGTGAATGTAGCACTGCTGGTCCAAGTAAGTGTTCGTCATGTATTCTAAAATGAGGACAAATGGAAAAGGGATAGAAAGCCGGCAGTAAATCGAAGTACTTTACTGTTTAGTGTGTGGTTATAGAAAAATATTTTCTGCTCTGGTAATTGTGTATATTTATGGTTTTCATTTTGCTAAATTATGTCTCTGCTAAGCAGGTTAAACAGATTATCTCTGAAAATGTTGCCTTTAGAATGTTATTTTTTGGTAGCTATCGACCCATATACATATTTTCCCCATTTAAATTCTTTGAGTACTTTCATTTGCTTTACTTAAAAGAAAAATGAATGTTTTTCTCTTTAAGAGAAACTTGTAATATTATACTTACACTGGTACAAGATCATGTTGTAATTAATAGATCACTTGGGTCAAAATTCACAAAATATTTCTGATTAAATTCTAAGGTTTTTGCTTTTGTGATCCACTTATTCAATCTTCACTCTCATTGAAAGTAAAAATAAATTGGGTTAAAAACCAGAGAAAAATAACCTCTAAGCAAGATGGATTTAAAAAAAACAAAATAGAAACAAATACTATTATATTCTCACTGGAAATTATTAAATAGCATAGCCACTGAATATATTGATGGTTTCAACAGCAAAAGTAAGTCATTACAAGTGGACCAGATAAGACATTTATTTCTAAAGAATTTACAGTGTTTTACAAGAAATATTTAAGGAATACTGTATCACATACTGAATACATTTTTTGAAGTCAGGTTTATACCTACCTAAACGATCTGTTACTACCACTGAAACTATAAATTAAATTACCAGTGTGTTCATCTGACATGTAATGATGTAATTCAGAGGAGAATTATCCTCATCCTAAGTATAACATATTTAAGTCTTCGTAAAATAATGAAAGACTACACATGTATTTGATGGCAACAATAGTTTTAGAGCTTTCTGCCAAATGCGAGAATAATACGATCATTTTTTGGAACTATTTTCCCTTCTTGTTTGGTTTCTCATCGGCATTTTCTGTGAGGACATTTCTTGCTATGGATAATTATTTGGCAACAAAGATCTTTTTTCATATTATTTAAAGGGTTGCTTGTACGATTGAACAGTACAAATATACATAAATTTAGAGGTCTGAAAAATTAGTCAACATAGTTAAAATAATCAGTTGAGAAATTTGAAAATATTTGTGTTTATGTGTGTATAGATATGTTATCTACCCTGTCAGTAAATGGGATGGACTCCATGAATTTGAAGGCTCTCCATAATCCATAAATCAAACATGCAAGCTATTCTAAGTCTTCTCACTGCTTTTTCTCATTAGGAAGCTTGTCTACACTAAGCTAGGGGCTCTCAAACTATGCTTCTGCTGCACATAGATGTTCTTCTATTAAATTCACATAAAGAGTATTTTGCTAAATTCACGGAGAAGAAAATAAGAGCTAATATTTTCTAAATTTTACGTTCTGTTATTCTTAACCCCTTGTCATTTGCTGTGAGAGGTTGCCAACTAGGTAATGAATGATACAGTAACAAATGCTAATAGAAAAACTGTGAGCCTTTTCCGAACTATGGAGCATTTTGTTAAACCAAGTGTGATTTCTACTTGCCTTTATGGAATATAGGCACCTTCTTCTGGTAAAAGTGATTTTTATTTTGAATGAGAAAATCCACTGTGTCAATATTTCGTAGTGTGGAGGAATGAATGCTCAGCTCCATGAATCCTAAGAAGGCTGGCGCTAAGCTTGTAATTTGATACTTCCTCCGTCTCTTCACTTGACTCATGTTTCCCTGCCTCCAGAATGCTGATTTACATTCTTGCTGTTACCAGTTGAAGTGGAGGAACTCTATCTATTTTTTCTGTGGTTGGATCTAACTTAACTGTTCTGTCTAAGGAAAACTGTCAGCGCTTCTCCTCACACTCGTTTCTCCAGTAAGGAAAACTGTCTGAGGATCAGCTCTGCCTCCACATCTGCTCTTATTTTCTTATTCAACACAGAAGGCATTTTAGTTTGGATGGTCTGGGAACATACTGAGGCAGAGATTTCTATGCAGAGAGTTATCTGGGGGATACCTCGGGAATAACATCTGTGAGGATGGAGTGAAGGAAGCAGGATTGTAGGGAGGGAAGAAAATCGCAATACGGTCCCAACAGTGGCATTAGTATATCCCACAGGGATCCCTGGAGTTGGGAAGACCCATCAGAAATGTCTCAAATTGAGGCAGGAGCTGGGGCTTTTTACTTTCACTTCTGATGATCATTGGATGAGTGCTATCCCAAGGGAAGAGTGTGAACTTGGGCAAGGCAGCTCCCTTTCACTTTCCGAGGCAATTCCCTGGTAGGTATTAAATTGTGAGGTGCTAATAGCCAGTATTCCAACGCAGGCATAAATGACTTTGTCTCGAAGGCGAGTATATGGTTGATGCACCGAAGTATTCAGTTGAGTCTGTTGATTAGAATAAGTTAGGAAATTTTGCTGGTCTTTTATTTGACTAATTGCTACAACATAGCTTTCTGTGTAAAGACAGTACTATTTTTTTTTTTTAAATAACCATTAAAATCTTTTGAGACAGAAAATAGTTCTTTTTAAGTGTTTAATAAACTAGTTTCAACCATGTGTAAGCAAGTATATAGATAAGGATAGAACAAATGTGGACATAGTTTTATGAAATTAATGTTGACATTTTAAAAGAAATTCCAAAATTCAGGTTATAGCCAATAACCAATTAACATTTAATTGAATCATGTGCAAAATAAGGATGATTTTTTAAAAATTATAGATTCTTTGTCCTTAAATATTATCTAGATTAACTAAATATTATATTAAAATGAATCATGTTTCATTGACTTGATGCATAGGAAATGTAAAATCTAAGATAAAAAAAATTTCGAGTATTACAGATAATCTCAATGTTAATTACTGAATTATAAATATAATATTTAGATAACAGGAATCATTGTTTTCTACATGAGAAATGTTTAATTAGAAGCAAAACTGGGGAAAGCTATGCCAATGTTATAGTAGGACATATATATCATGAATTTGTTCCTGGGGATTTTATAAACCCTACTATGTAAATTAAAATTTATTATAATTTTTATTTAAAATTGTTTTAATTGTACTCTAGTTAGCTAGAATCTACCAGCAGTGTGTCTCTTTTAAGATCTGTTGTTATGAAGGGAGGAAATCTTATGATATAACCACATATTTTTTGAGCATAACTCTGATTTGTACAATATTACTTTTCCTGCTTTCCTATAATGAAGTAAGAAGATTTGTACATCAGAAAGAGAATAGCAGATTCCATCACTTGTAATAAAATAAATCTGGTGTAGATTAGTTACTGAAGTGAGTGTAAACCCTAAGTATCCATGTGTTATTAATTCTTGCATTCATTCACTGATAATATATATTATTTGCCTTCTTATGCACATAGTATTTGGTTTCAGCCTGTCGGTTCCTTGAAAGTCTGCTGAACAATTACATATCTCAGAAAAGTCAGTGGAAATGATGATTAGCAAATTAACTATTAAAGATCTAGAGTTATTACTATCTAGAAAATATAGAAATTTAATAAATTGAATTATATATACTTATATAATTATTATTAAGTACCAAATAATTTGTATTGTTTATTAATTTATTTTGGTTGGTAAAAAACGCTCTGTATCTGGAAACACTGATGAGCAAATTAGTATACTAATTTGTGGTAGCATCTCATTCATACCCTTGTCCTAGACAAAAGATACTATAGAGGTAAGCAATTTCAGACAAATGGTAGTAAATTTACAGTTTAAAAATTTCCCCCAAAATCAAAACTACTGATGCCTCAGGCTGTTCTTTATAATGGCAAGTTGAAGCTGGAACAGTTCCATATTTTCTAGTCATTTTTGAATCAGTAATCAAGCAATTTACTGCTGAATACCAAAGTATATCTTCTGAGAGTACCGGTTCTACTGAGTCACATTTTAAAACTGGAAAAGCCTGGCTCCTTCTAAGTAAGAAATGCATTTGTGTGTTACATTTACAATATGTTGGCACTGGCATTTATGGGATTTAGGAAATTTTATATTCTCATACTATTTATACAGGTAACAGATTTATTCATCCTCTTCTTTTTCTTTTTATGTGTAACATCAACTAAGGTGATACCATACATTTAAGCGCATTTTAAATTATACAGCACTCATTACTCTAGCTTTAAGGAAAGGAAAAACAGGCAATATATGTTTTAAAAAATCAGATCATAATAGGGTATCTTTTATGTTTTGGAAGACATTAAGAGCTATTCACCTGCCACAAATGTCATCTACAAGTACTCTATTTAACACAAACATACTATGCAGTGGGAAAATTTGCACATTCATGAGTTATACACAAGTCTCCT
This sequence comes from Balaenoptera ricei, assembly GCF_028023285.1. NCBI lineage: Eukaryota > Metazoa > Chordata > Mammalia > Artiodactyla > Balaenopteridae > Balaenoptera > Balaenoptera ricei. Next base: position 57,601,339 of record NC_082643.1, read on the forward strand.
ATGAAATGTTGAGACTGCCTGTCTCATCTTCCAGAAAAGGCTTCAACTAGTTTACTCTCCTTGTCACCACCAGGTCTGGAATAGCAAATGGAAATTAATTTTTTTCAAGGGACTATTACCATAAAACAATTGATAGAAATTTCAGTGAATAAAAAGGACCATTGGTTAAGAAAATATAGTGGATAAGGAAATACTATATTTTATTCCAAATATTATATATGCTTTACAAAAATATATTCATGAACACACAGGCAAATTAAGAGATGTTAAAAATTACTTATAGATATGCTTAGTGAATTTATTTTAGTCAAATGTGTCATATCTGAGTTAAGCACCCTGTCATTTAGAGAACCCTGAATCTAAGCTTACCTTAGGGTTCTATACTCATGAATAACTCCTAAAATGGAGTATTTATTGCAACTGGTAATTAGACACACACACATAAAATAGTGATTCTGGTGAAATAGAACCATTGTACAGTACCTCAAATTATATAATCATGGTGTGCTGTGTCATCATACTGAATACCTTTGCACTTTATTTATGGTTCTTTTAGACAAAAAAAACATTGTTCAAAGTACATAATACTTCTAGTTTGGGGCCCAACTAAGAGGAATAATTACAAATGTAATGCATACATGAAGTAGAATCACATCCTTCTGAGTTACACTATGCTTAATCTACTTAAAATTACTATCAGTGGATCTTGGCCAAACTTTAACCATAAAAAGAACAAAACACCCTCACAAGCTGGAAAACATTGTAAATTACAAAAAAAAAAAAAAAAAAATTATATGATATCCATATTTGACTAACTTTAATCATAGGTTTGGCTTCAAAATACTTTTAGCATTAACTTGTACAAGATTTAGATGCTTTACAGAGGTGTAATAAAAGATGACAGTTTAATTAAATATTGGAGATGTGCCAAAACACAGATCCCTGCTCATCACAGGGTTCAGCAGGTGCTTCCATCCCAAGTGTGATATCTCAGTTGTAGGTAAGTTCACAAAGTAATTAGGATCATGCTGGATGATTGGTTATTAACTTACTTGAATAATTTGGTATTCAGTGTTTAGCAAAATTAGCATGTGATCACTGGAGTAGCATGCAAATATTTATTAATAAAGTTAGTATGAACCAATATAAGCACTGTGTTTATTTGTTTCTTTCAGAATTTTACTGAAATGAACAGAAGTAGAACATAGGGGAAACAAAGATGCAAAAACCTATCTCACAAGAAGCAACCCAAAGTTAAACTAAGAGACCATGATATTCTAAACTTCTAATGATGTGGCTAAAGGGTTCATATGTCATGTAATTAGCTTTGTCTGAATATGGTTAATTCCTTGGTGACTTTTTGATAGATGGGATAACCTGGGTTATAATCATGCTTATACTAGAGTCTCAGAGTTCTAGGAACTTCTATAATTCCCTAGTAGTTACTTACTTGCATTGACTGGATCAGATTCTAACCTCTGTTAATATTTTCTTTTTCATCTGCTTCTAGAGTCCCAAGTTTCCACTGGACTAAGATCTCCTTGAGGACCACTGTCTTTTATGTTTATGTCTATCACCAGAAACTAGAAGCAGAATAATTATAGAAAAAACATTAAATATTTAAGGAAAATTAATAACAGATTGCACATATTAATTACAGATTGCATACTTCAATTGATAATTTTATTTATATTATTATAAGTTATAATTAATAATAGATTATATAAATGGAATTTTAAGTACATTAATTTCTTTTTGTGTCTAGCTCAATTGCCTGAAGGGCTTCCAGACACATCTTTATTCTTTACACAGAGTCTCTTGTATATCCTATATTTCTGTGGATTTTCAGGGAATCACATACACAAACACATACTCTAAACACTGATTATATTTTCTATAATATTTTTCTCTTTATTCTGAAGTACAGTCAAGTCTCATTTCTGGTGACCCAACCCACATTCATATTCATAATAATCTATATTAATACAGCCTGTTAAAAGAATCATAAAAAGAAAGAGTAAATCACACAAAAGTCATTTATATTTACTGTTTAGGCTCTCTCCAAAGGCATGCGTATTTCACAAGGAAACTGTAACCACACCAGATACCAGAGAGAGAATTATAATTCTGCTTGATCATGTGTTACTTGACAAATATGCCAGTTCTGGGTCCCAAAATGGTGAAATGCCTTCAAGACAATGTGAGAGAGATAACAGTTTGCAATAATGTATGCTTAGTTTCTATTTGTCCACCTCTGAGTACACTATTAATTCTGTGGTTAAAGGGCTATTACAAAAAAAAAAAAAAAGAATGAAGTAATCTTCAGCAGGGGCAAGACAATATGTGCACACGAGAAGCATCAGGGAGCCAACTGGGTTTGTCTTACTCTAGCCAAATCAGTCTCTTATCCAATAACACAAGATGATTTAGATACAGAGAAAAAGAGTGCACAGTATTGCAAGTTACTCACTCCTAAGGCAGTGATACAGATGAACTGTTTGGTCTCTGGTCTGTCTCTCTTTTGCTCAGTGTGTGTGTGTGTGTGTGTGTGTGTGTGTGTGTGTGTGTGTGTATGGAAATTATCTATCTGTCTGTCTATCCAGGTATATTTATATGTACCTGCATCGAGGAAATATATAGAGAGATATCTCTATATTTCTATATGCCTTCTTCAAAAGTTGAGATGTCCTAAAAAGATGGATGCAGCCTTTTTCTTTTCTTTTACTATTAAGGAAAAATGTGTATTGTTCTCCAAGCACAAGCAGTGAATAAGCATTATAGCATGCTCATTAATATCATTGAGCATTGTAAATGGTGGCTAAATCTATGTAATTGGTGTCAGGTTATTTCATTAATTTATCCAACAAATATTCAGAGTTTAAGCTCCGTCCAAGATAGATAGTACTGTGTGGTATGTGAGCTTCAGCTAATTGTGTCTCAGACTCCTCTCATTCATAAAGAAGAAAAAAATAATAGTCCAACTTAACAACGTTGTTAGTGGGATAGAATGAGCTAATACAAATAAGGTTCTTAGAAAATGTTTGCCACTTAGTAAACACTGAGTTTGTGTTAAATAGCTACCAAGCTAAAAAATTTTTTTGTGATTAAAGAGGTGAGATCTGAATAAATCCTCTTACATGAAACTCTGGCATTCTGTCCAAATTAGATTAGTTTATTAGATACTATTTGAGAGGGAAAAGGTATTTACCAGGGGCTAGGATATTTTTATATAAAAAATTATTACTTTGATAGGTGTCGACCTTTATCTTTGTCAAGGAGGCATGCTTTGCAGTAGAAAAAATAAGCCTGAGAATTTTGAAGATAACTGCTTTGACAATCAAATATATATATATATATAACTTTTCTATTGTCAATAGCTTCTTTATAGCTCAGATCTAGAAAAGGTGCCACCCGCCTTTGACGTCACCTCACTGGTGATATTGCTGTTTATAAACTAGAGGATCTGTGAGAAATTGTTGACTACCAGTGTACAGTTTGCCTCGGTTACAGAGGAGAAAATATAAGGGACACAAATGCTATTTCCAGTTTCCCAGTGGGAATGTTCATCCTTGATAAGAAGTAAGAGACTTGAGCATTTATCTTATTTTTTATTTTCTTTTAGTTTTCTTTGTTACTTTTTTTAATTTAACTTTTATATTGGGGCATAGTTGATTTACAAATGTATTAGTTTCAGGTGTACAGCAAAGTGATTCAGTTATACTTATACATATATCCACTCTTTTTCAGATTGTTTTCCCATATATGGTATTACAGAATATTGAGTAGAGTTCCCTGTGCTATTCAGTAGATCCTTGTTGGTTATCTATTTTATATATATAGTAGTGTGTAAATATTAACCCCAAACTCCTAATTTATTCCCCCCCACATTTCCCTTTTGATAATAAGTTTGTTTTCAAAGTCTGTGAGTCCGTTTGTTTTGTGAATAAGTTCATTTGCATTATCTGTTTATATTCCTCATATAAGCAATATCATATATTTCTTTCTCCGTCTGATTTACCTCACTTAATATGATAATCTCTAGGTCCATCCATGTTGCTGCAAATGGCATTATTTCATTCTTTTTTATGGCTGAGTAGTATTCCATCACATGTATGTACCACATCTTTATCCATTCCTCTGTCAATGGACATTTAGGTTGTTTCCATGTCCTGGCTATTGTAAATAGTGCTGCAGTGAACATTGGGGTGCATGTATCTCTTTGAATTATGGTTTTCACTGGATATGTGCCTGGGAGTGGGATTGCTGGATCATATGGTAGCTCTATTTTTAGTTTTTTTAAGTTTAGTTATTTTACTATTCTTCATAGTGGCTCTACCAATTTACATTCCCGCCAACAGTATAGAAAGGTTCCCTTTTCTCTACACCCTCTCCAGCATTTATTGTTTGTAGACTTTTTGATGACAGCCATTCTGACTGGTGTGAGGTGATACTGCATTGTACTTTTGATTTGCATTTCATGTGATAATTAGTGATGTTGAACATCTTTTCATGTGCTTTTTGGCCATCTGTATGTCTTCTTTAGATACATGTCTACTTAGACCTTCCACCCATTTTTTGATTGGGTTGTTTGTTTTGACATAGAGCTGCATGAGCTGTTTGTATATTTTGGAGATTAATCCCTTGTTGGTTGCTTCATTTGCAAATATTTTCTCCCATTCTGTGGGTTGTCTTTTCATTTGGTTTATGGTTTCCTTTGCTGTGCAAAAGCTTTTAAGCTTCATTAGGTCCCATTTGTTTACTTTTGTTTTTATTTTCAGTACTCTAGGAGGTGGATCAAAAAAATCTGCAATTTAGTCAGAGAATGTTCTGCCTATGTTTTCCTCTAAGAGTTTTATAGTATCTGGCCTTACATTTAGGTCTTTAATCCATTTTGAGTTTATTTTTGTGTATGGTGTTAGGGAGTGTTCTAATTTCATTCTTTTACGTGTAACTGTCTAGTTTTCCCAGCACCACTTATTGGAGAGACTCTCTTTACTCCATTGTATATTCTTGCATCCTTTTTCATAGACTAGGTAACCATAGATGCTTGGGTTTATCTCTGGACTTTCTATGCTGTTCCACTGATCTATATTTCTGTTTATGTGCCAGTACCATATTGTTTTGATGACTGTAGCTTTGTAGGATAGTCTGAAGTCAGGAAGCCTAATTCCTCCAGCTCCTTTCTTCTTTCCCAAGACTGCTTTGGCTATTCATGGTCTTCTGTGTTTCCACACAAATTGTAAATTTTTTTCTTCTAATTCTGTGAAAAATGCCATTGGCAATTTGATAGGGATTTCATTGAATCTGTAGATTGCTTTGGTTAGTATAATCATTTTGACAGTATTGCTTCATCCAATCCAAGAACATGTTATAGCTCTCTGCATGTTTGTGTCATCTGTGATGTCTTTCATCAGTATCTTATAGTTTTCTGAGTAGTTCTCTTGCCTCCTTAGGTAGGTTTATTGCTAGGAATTTTATAATTTTTGATGCAATGGTAAATGGGATTGTTTCCTTAATTCCTCTTTCTGATCTTTCATTGTTAGTGTATAGAAATGCAAGAGATTTCTGTGTATTAATTTTGTATCCTGCAACTTTACCAAATTCATGATGAGTTCTAGTAGTTTTCTGGTAGCATCTTTAGGATTTTCTATGTGTAGTATCATGTTGTCTGCAGTGACAGTTTTACTTCTTCTTTTCCAATTTGGATTCCTTTTATTTCTTTTTCTTCTCTGATTGTCATTTCTAGGATTTACAAAACTATGTTGAATAAAAATGGCAAGAATGGACATCCTTGTCTTGTTCCTGATCTTAGAGGAAATGCTTTCAGATTTTCACCATTGAGAATGATGTTAGCTATGGATTTGTCATACATGGCCTTTATTATGTTGAGGTATGTTCCCTCTTTGCCCACTTTATGGAGAGTTATCATAAATGTATGTTGAATTTTCTCCAAAGCTTTTTCTGCATCCATTGAGATGATCATATGGTTTTTATCCTTCATTTTGTTAATGTGGTTATCACAATGTGTTATCACATTGATTGATTTGCATATATTGAAGAAACCTTGCATCCCCAGGATAAATCCCACTTGGTCATGGTGTATGATCCTCTTAATGTGTGGTTGGTTTCGGTTTGCTATTATTTTTTTTGAGGGTTTTTTTGTCTATATTCATCATTGATATTTGCCTGTAATTTTCTTTTTTGTGATATCTTTGTCTGATTTTTATATCAGGGTGATGGTGACCTTGTAGAATGAGCTTGGGAGAGTTCCTTCCTCTGCAAGTTTTTGGAAGAATCTCAGAAGGATAGGTGTCAACTCTTCTCTAAATGTTTGATAGAATGTACCTGTGAAGCCATCTGGTCCTGGGCTTTCATTGGTTGGAAGTTTTTAATCACAGTTTTAATTTCAGTACTTGTGATTGGTCTGTTCATATTTTCTATTTCTTCCTGGTTCAGTCTTGGAAGGTTATACCTTTCTAAGAATTTGTCCATTTCTTCCAGGTTGTCCATTTTATTGGCATAGAGTTGCTTGTAGTAGTCTCTTAGGATGCTTTGTATTTCTGCGGTTTCTGTTGTAACTTCTCCTTTTTCATTTCTAATTTTATTGATTTGAGTCCTCTCCTTTTTCTTGATGAGTCTGGCTAATGGTTTATCAATTTTGTTTATCTTCTCAAAGAACCAGCTTTTAGTTTCATTGATAATTGCTATTGTTTTCCTCATCTCTATTTCATTTATTTCTGCTCTGATCTTGATGATTTCTTTCCTTCTGCTAACTTTGGGTTTTGTTCTTCTTTCTCTGATTGCTTTAGGTGTAAAGTTAGGTTGTTTATTTGAGATTTTTGTCTCCTGAGGTAAAATTGTATTGCTATAAACTCCCCTCTTAGAACTGCTTTTCCTGCATCCCATAGGTTTTGGATTGTCATGTTTTATTATCATTTGTCTCTAGGTATTTTTTTATTTCCTCTTTGATTTCTTCAGTGACCCATTGGTTATTCAGTAACATATTGTTTAGTCTCTATATATTTGTGTTTTTTCCAGTTCTTTTTCCTCTAATTGATTTCCGACCACAACACTATGAGATTAGAAAAGATGCTTGATATTATTTCAGTATTCTTAAATTTACCAAGGCTTGATTTGTGAGCCAAGATGTGATGTATCCTGGAGAATGTTCTGTGTGCACTTGTGAAGAAACTGTATGCTGCTGCTTTCAGATGGAATATCCTATGAATATCAGTTAAGTTTATCTGGTCTAATGTGTCATTTAAGGGTTGTGTTTCCTTATTAATTTTCTGTGTTGATGATCTGTCCATTGGTGTAATGGTCCCCCACTAATATTGTGTTACTGTTGATTTCCCCTTTTATGGCTGTTAGAATTTGCCTTAGGTATTGGATTGTCCAAGAAGTTCATTTGGGGTTTTCCATAACATTTTACGGAAAACCCTGAATGAAATTTTTGGATAACTCAATATTAAGGTACTCCTATGTTGGGTGCAAATGTATTTATAATTGTTATATACTCTTCATGGATTGATCCTTTACTCATTAGGTAGTGTCCTTTGTTTTTTGTAATATTGTTTTATTTTAAATTCTATTTTTTCTGATATGAATATTGTTACACCAGCTTTCTTTTGATTTCCATTTGCATGGAATATCTTTTTCCATCCCCTCACTTTCAGTCTGTATGTGTCCCTAGGTCTGAAGTGGGTCTCTTGTAGACAGCATATATACGGTCTTGTTTTTGTATCCATTCAGTCAGTCTATATCTTTTGGTTGGAGGGTTTAATCCATTTACATTTAAGGTAGTTATCAATATGTATGTTACAATTGCCATTTTCTTAATTGTTTTGGATTTATTTCTGTAGGTCTTTTTCTTTCCTTCCTCTTTTGTTGTCTTCTCATGTGGTTTGATGACCATCTTTAGTGCTGTGTTTGGGTTGCTTTTTCTTCTTTTGTGTGTGTACTTTGTAGGTTTTTGGTTTTCATTTCCCATGAGGTTTTGAGATTTTGATATAGCAGTATGTACATACTGCTATATCAAAACCTCATATATATATATGTGTGTGTGTGTGTGTGTGTGTATATATATATATTTATATATGTATATGGTTGTTTTACGTTGCTGGTCTCAATTTCACATACAATTCCTCTTTCCTGCGTTTGTACTCTCCTCTTCTCATGGTTGCTTGTTTTGATATCATATTTGTGTATGGATGATTTCCTACTTTTACTGTATATTTGCCTTTACCAGTGAGCTTTCCCATTTGTGTTTTTCTTGTTTCTAGTTGTGGCCTCTTTTTTTTTTCCTTTGCCTAGAGAAGTTCCTTTAGTATTCATTGTAAAGCTGGTTTTTTTTTTTTTTTAAATATATTTTTCTTAACCATATTTGCTTATTTATTTATATTTTATGGCTGTGTTGGGTCTTCGTTTCTGTGCGAGGGCTTTCTCTAGTTGCGGCAAGTGGGGGCCGCTCTTCATCGTGGTGCGCAGGCCTCTCACTATTGTGGCCTCTCTTGTTGCAGAGCACAGGCTCCAGATGCGCAGGCTCAGTAATTGTGGCTCACAGGCCTAGTTGCTGCATGGCATGTGGGATCTTCCCAGACCAGGGCTCGCACCCATGTCCCCTGCATTGACAGGCAGATTCTCAACCACTGCACCACCAGGGAAGCCCATAAAGCTGGTTTGATGGTGCTAAATTCTCTTAGCTTTTGCTTGTCTGTAAAGCTTTTCATTTCTCTGTCGAATCTGAATGAGAGCCATGCTGGGTAGAGTATTCTTGTTTGCAGTTTTTTCCCATTCATCACTTTAAGTATATTGTGCCACTCCCTTCTGGCCTGAAGAGTTTCTGCTGAAAAATCAGCTGATATCCTTATGGGGATTCCCTTGTATGATATTTGTTGCTTTTAATAATTTTTCTTTGTATTTAATTTTTGTTAGTTTGATTAATATGTGTCTCAGTGTTTTCCTCCTTGTATTTATCCTGTATGGGACTCTCTGTGCTTCATGGACTTGGGTGACTATTTCCTTCCCCATATTACAGAATTTTTCAACTATAATCTCTTCAAATATTTTTTCAGTCCCTTTCTTTTTCTCTTCTTCTTCTGGGACCCCTATAATGTGAATATTGCTGTGTTTAATGTCCCGGAGGTCTCTGAGACTGTGTTCATTTCTTTTCATTCTTTTTGCTTTATTGTATTCTGTGGTAGTGATTTCCACTACTCTGTCTTCCAGCTCACTTATTCATTCTTCTACCTCAGTTATTCTGCTATTGATTCCTTCTAGTGTATTCTTCATTTCAGTTATTTTGTTGTTCATCTCTGTTTGTTCTTTAAATCTTCTAACTCCTTGTTAAAGATTTCTTGTATCTTCTCGATCTGTGCCTCCTTTCTTTTTCCAAGATTTTGGATCATCTTTATTATCATTACTCTGAATTCTTTTTCAGGTAGATTTGCCTGTCTTCTCTTCATTTAGTTGTTCTTGTGGGTTTTTATCTTGTTCCTTCAGTTGCAATATATTTCTCTGTCGTCTCATTTTGTCTAACTTACTGTTTGTGGTCTCCTTTCCTCAGGCTTCAGAACTGTAGTTCCTCTTGCATCTGGTGGGTGAGGTTGTTACAGGGACTTGTACAGGCTTCCTGGTGGAAGGGACTGGGGCCTGCCCTCTAACTGGTGGAGCTGGGTGTTGTCCCTCTGGTGGGCAGGGTCATGTTGTGGGATATGTTTTGGGGTGACTGTGAGCTTAGTATGACTTTAGGCAGCCTATCTGCTGATGGTTGGGGCCCTGTTCCTGTCTTGCTGGTTGTTTGGCCTGAGGCATTCCAGCACTGGAGCCTGCAGGCACTTGGGTATGGCTGGGTCTTGGTGCCAAAAGGGGACCTCTGGGAGAGCTCATGCCAATTAATATTCCCTGAGGCCTCCGCTACCTGTGTCCATGCCCCCACGGCGAGCTATAGCCAAGCCCCACCTCCCCAAGAGACACTCCAAGACCCCTTGGTCGGTCTAGCCCAGGTTCCTATGGAAGTACTGCTTTGTGCTGGGTCCCAGTGCACGTGAGACCTTGTGTGCACCCTCAGTGAGTGGAGTCTGTTTCCTCCAGCCCTGTGGAGCTCTTGCACTCAAGCCTCACTGGCCTTCAATGCTAACTGCTCTGGGGGTTTTTCCTCCTGATGCCAGACCTTCAGACTGTCTTGGAGGGATATTTGTATGTAGCAACATCCCTGTGTAGCCTGCGTGGGTGTGATTTTTTATTTTGTTTTTTTGGTGTGAAGGCTGTATTTGGTATGGTTGTCTGCCACCTCTTTCCTCTGTATATGCTGGCAGATACACCTTTATTAGGGGGATTGACTGGTGTTGTGGTGACTAGAACCTGCCCTGGATATTGAGCGGGTCCTGCCTTTTGCTCTGTGGTTTTCACTACCCTGTTAGGGGCAGGGTCTGCTCTTTTGCTCTTGGAGTAGAGGCCCCAAAATCTGTTTCTTAGCTGTATTTCTGATCTGTGGTATGAGGTATGCAGAATTGGAGCACTCCCACTGGGAGAGAAGCCACTGAGTATTCCTCCTCTGGAGCTGTTCACCTGTCAGCATGCTCTGTTGTGTCACCTTTCACCCACTGTGTGAGCTCACAAGTTACTCTGTTGTTGGCATTGCTCTCAACCCCACCTTAACCATCAGTATGCCAGCAGTTGGCCCTGGTGTCTCTCAGGCATTGTTTTCACCAGGCCACCAGCATAGATCCACTGAAGTCAGGTGCCAGGATTGCAATGATCATGGATCTGGACCCCCTGTGGGTGCTATGGAGGCAGCTCTGACGTGGCCCAACCCCCATGTGTATGTTCTCACAAAGTCTACAGCTGCTAAAGCTAGACCCATCTCAGTTGCAGGAGCAGTCATCTATTCAGATGTTCCACAGGTGCTCAGTTTACCAAGCCGGTCGCGGGGGTTTAATCCATGGTTTGTGCAGTGCCAAGGAGAGATTTCAGCTATTCTTCCTTAGTTGCACTGCTCCTGGGGCTCAGCTTTGGTTTCAGCCCCACCTCTGCATGTGGGCCACCCGCAGGCACCACTGCCCACCCAGGCAAGAGGGGGCAGAGGCGGTGACTGACTGGGGCATATGTGCTTGCTCAGGTGGGAGGGGGAGGAGGCGGCGATTGTCTGGGGCTTGCTAGCATGGTCCAGTGGGAGCCCCTCCTATTGCCTGCGGAGGCAGGGGCTGGCGTGTGGGGAGAGAGGCTGTAATGGTGGCCCTGCCCTTTGCGTGTCACTCAACAATGGCACTTCGCTTCTATGGTGGGATTCCTCCAGGAGTATTCCTGGTTGTAGTGCTCCTCACTCCTGTCCCCTTAGACTCTCTTCACAAAGCCAACAGCAGTCCTCTTCCCAGGTCTGCTCTCCAAATCCCATGTTCCAGCACCCAGCCCCCATCCGCACCAGTGGGCACCTGTCTCAGGCTTAGGCGCACAGGGCTGTGGCATGGACCATCTGTGAGGTCTCACTCTGTCCTGTCTGGCACAGACGGGTTACTGCGCTCTCCTCCAATAGCTCCTGAAGCTCCCTTTCTGTCCCAACTGATCTCCCTGCTAGTGAGGGGGGTATTCCTGGGTGTGGGGACCTCTCTTCTCCTTCAGCTCCCCGCAGGGGCTCAGGTACCATCCCGCTCACATCCTCTTTTATTTCCTTTTCTCTCTTCATCCTACCTGGTTATGTGGGGATCTTTTCTTGTCCTTTTATGTGTCCAAGGTCTTCTGCTAGTGTTCAGCAGATGCTGTGTGAGAACTGTTTCATTGTAGATGTATTCTTGTTGCCCCTGTGGGAAGAGGTGAACTCCACATCCTCCTACTCTGCCATCTTGACCCCATTCTCTTCATCTTTTATAATTTACTCCAGTAGTTGTGGAGTGACAACCAGGACTATCATTTTTCTATCTTTATGTAGACAACCCTTCTATTGAATTAAAAAGAAAAAGAAGCATGAAATATTCTAAATATTTTATAGTTATTTCAATATTCCAAACTACTTAAGGGAAGTTGGAAATACAAAAATTTCTGTTATTGTTTAACTGTAGGAAAGAAAGGTTTAGTTCTTTGGAATATTGGTCTAAGTTTTCTGGGTTCATTTAAAAATAAAAAAACTAAATACTTTCTTTTTATGAAAAGTGTCAACACAAATTCCAAATTTAAAATGGTTGTGTTATTGAAGAGTTTGGATTGGGTAATAGAACAAGGTTTTGTTTTCTATTTCATCATTAGATCTATTTCATCCAATGAATTTGATAAATTATTAATTATAGATGTTTTCTGAGCATGTGCAGCTCCATTCTTCGTTGTACAAATTGAAGAACATAAGCTGAAAGAAATGTATTGAAAAATTAAGAGAATTTTACTAGAGGAAGAAGATAACAGTTTTTTTCTTTAGCCTAAAAAGATTGTTTAGGTAATATGTCTCAATGTACCTTTTAAACCAATTTTATTACATAATGTGCTAAAGAAGTGAACATGTTTTAAACCATGGTCATTCTTCTTTAGGAGGAAAATAAAAGTCTCATTTACAATTTAATTCTAATCCATTTGACTTGACAAGCTAAATGTGAGAATGTAAATAGAAAAACTGAAGGGAAGAGGAAAAATCTCTTCAGAAACAGGCTATTTTTCCTGCCACTCTGTTAATATGTCAGGAGAAGGGTCTGAGCAACTTGGGAGTTAGAATGATTTATGGTGACTCATTCATTTTAATTATCCTTCTAAAGTTTTAAACACCACGCAAACTCTTTTGATTTTTCTCTCTTGGTTAAGGTACCTCTTCTAAGAACATCGTACTGTAATTAAGTGCTCAAATTCAAACTGCTACAACAGAAAAAGCTATAAACCTCTTTTAGATTTCAGGAAGTACAAAATCATCTCATTTCCTCTGACACCGTAACTTTTACTGTTTGATTCATGCTTCTTCAAACTTTCTACCTAGTTTCTAAAACTGACCTTAGATAATGCTGAAGAAACAGAAGATTCCAGAAGAATGACGTTTCGCCATGGAGCTGAAGACAATAAAGAAAAACAAAAAATAAAAAAAAAAGAGCTCTACAGAACACTGTAGAAGTTCTGAAATTCAATTTTATTGCTTAGGATGAACATATGAGCCACAAAAAATGGCATTTATTTTTAGAAATTATCCACTGTTAGATCTAATGATGCTTTTATATACTTCAAAATAACTTACTCCTCCAAGCAGTCATGCTGAGTAGAAAAGCACACTATCATCAGAAACATTTACCTCTTCAACTGAGCTTCCCACATGTGTACTTGTATTCCCCAAACTAAGAGTAAAAACAATTTTATAAAAATAATTCTGTGTCCTACACTACTCTAGTTTCTCTTAGGTATAAATATTAAATTTCCCCAGTGCCTCTCACATTCCAGATTTTATTCCAAAAGAGTGCACAAACTAAGAAAAATGTCCACTTTTTTAATAATTGCATTTTTTATTATCTCACATGAGCATAATACTTTGCAAAAACTGGAGGCCTGCTTAGACCTGTATTAAAAGCTTTGCTAATAGTAGCATTATACATATTGTTAGTATCAACTGCTTAAATTTAGACAGACATTTTAAAATGTAATTCCTATTAAGGTTGAGAGTCTTAACAAAGGAAGAAGCCTCTTATATTGCTTGGAAATTCTGTTTCTGAATTTGTAAGGGTTGAATGAAAGATCCTTTCCCAAGATAGGCTCAGAGTCCAGGAAAGTAACACTACTTTAACTATCACTATCCAAAGTGAAGAAGAGCAGAAAAAGGCCTTCAAAGACAGAGGCTAAAATCCCTCAGGGGACAAGAAGCCATTGAGAAGATGAAAAATTAAAACTGCATCTCAACCATCCATTTGACTTTCAGATACTGTGCATTGAAATGTGCCACTGCAAACCTCAAGGGATGTTTATGTGGGCTATGTTATGACAGGTCTTAGTATGACTGACAACATGGCAGGTGATTAAAAAGAAAAGTAGTAATGACTCTACATTACAAGCATTATTAAAGAGACTCATATTTGGTTAATTTACACATCTTATTTCCAGGTTTTACCTTGTCCATATTGGCTCTAATATGCTGTGCTCAACCAAGGACTACTTTTCTCACTCCTCCTTGCCCATATTTTGTGAAACCACTTGAATATTTCATATTCAATGGAATTTGAACTGAATGGATATTTGCCACTCTGGAGCCAATGATTTGAATTATTTTCAAGCCTCTTTTTTTTCCACTTTAAACTCACCTGTGTTGGTGTTGGGAATCCCGGGTGTGTATCCTACAATAAAACTAAAAATGGCTGCTTACATAGTCTATGAGTATTATGACACTGGGAAAATTATTTATTACTACAACAAAGTGACTACAGATAATAACATGACTTCCATGTAGCATAACTGGAGTATGAAGATCTGCTGCTTGATCTGACATAAGTTCTGACTTCCAGGTCTTATGACAACTTTATTTCTCACTTTAATTAATAAAATTGCAATCTGTTTTTTTCCTTCAGTCTCCACTGTTTAGTTATCATAGGACAGTCCCTCAGGGACTGATTATCCCTGAAAATGGAAAGAAGGGCATCCCTGAGCTTCCAAAGCAGACAGCCAGATGCAGCCAGCCTTCCCTTTGATCATTTTATTATAATTTACATCTTCATTCATTCTAATGATTTCTAAAATGAGGGTATATATAATGTACTTGTTTCCAAATAAATCTTTTTAATAACACCAGTTGAACAACTTCTGCTTTTCTTATAAAATGTTACTGTTTTATTTGAAATCAAATATTAAGTTATATTTAGTGCATATTGATCAGAAGGAAATTTGTCATACTGGTCTATAGAAATATATGAGATTGTTTATAAATATATAAGTTGAATTTTATCAAAGTTTTTTAATATATGGAATCTGGCATCTGGGTTTTATTAAACCCCTAAAAATGTTCAAGCACAATCCCTGGAACCTATGTATTGTTATTTTACATGGCAAAGAGTCAAAGGGTCTTTGCAGATATGAGTAGGGTTATGGGTTTTGAGATGGGAAATTATCCTGGATTATCCAGTTGGCCAAATCTAATCACATGAGTCCTTTAAAGCAAAAATCTTTCCTGGCTGGCATTAGAGCTAGATGTGACAATGGAAGGAGGGTCCAAGACATGTGATGATGCTGGCTTTGCAGATGAGGGAAGGAGAAGTCAACCTAAGGGATGTAGGTGATCTCTAGAAGCTGGAAAAGGCAAGGAGACAGATTCTTCCTCAGAGCATTCAGAAAAGAACAGCCCTGCAGACATCCTAAGATCTTACCTACAGAAATGCAAGACACTAAATTTGTTCTGTGTAAGCTGCTGAATGTGTGGTAATTTGTTACAGCAGCGGTAGAAAACCAATACAGTGAATAATTTATATGAGATGTCAATTATAAGAAGAAGATAGCTGTGAAGGCATCTTATAATTGTGAAGATGAAGGACAAGGTTGAAACAGAAGGAGAATTCTCAGAGATTCAACTGCATAAATAGAGCACGTCATTGGGTTTGTCATGAGGATTCCACTGCTTAATAATGCCCTTTGAATGAACTGTATCATTTATGCACAGAGGATGCTCCTAACAGGACAAAAATCTTATAACCTCAACTTTGGGAAAAAGGATTGAGACGATGGATCTTGTATGATAAAAGAAGATGCACAGAATATGGAAAAAATGTAAAGTAGGGCACCAATCTGTTTTTTCTCTAAGTGATATTCTTACAAACAGTGACAATAAACAAAGTATCCACTAGTTCAATTAAAAGGAACCTAGAGGAGGTGGCATTGGAGCTCATTGTGATTTTGGTTATTTTAGGTCGGATTGGGCTTTTGGAACTTCTGAGACTATTGCTCTGATTTTTTCAAACTTTTGTGCTGCCAGTGATGAGTGTGTAGCACCGTTAAAGGGAGGACGATAGAGAAATCAGAAGAATGCTGGGTTATGTTTTTTCTTTTTCCAGGTTTATTGTGATATATTGACACATAATATTGTGTAAGTTTAAGATGTACAGTGATGACTGGATACATGTATATACTGCAAAATGTTTACCACAATAAGGTTAGTTAACACATTGTTCACCTCACAAAATTATCATGTTGTTGTTGTTATGAAAAGAACATTAAAGCTCTACTCTCATAACAACTTTCAAGTATATAATACAGTATTGTTAACTGTAGTTACCATGCTGTACCTTAAATGGCCAGAACTGATTCATCTTATAATTAAAAGTTTGTGCCTTTTGACTACTATCTCCCTAGTTCCCTCACTCCTCAGCCCCTGGCAACCACCATTCTGCTTTGTTTCTATGAGTTCAAAGATTTTAGAATACACATATAAGTGGGATCATACAGTATTTTTCTCTCTGCTTGACATATTTCACTTAGCATAATGCTACAGGATCCATCCACATTGTTGCAAATGACAGGATTTCCTCTTGTTTTTATAGCTGAATAATACTCTTGTATATATAGACCTCATTTCTTTAGCATTCATTGGTTGATGGACACAGGTTGTTTCCATGTGTTTGCTATTGTGAATAATCCTGCAGTGAACATGGGAATACAGATATCTCTTCACAATAGTGATTTCATTTCCGTTGGAAATGTACCTACAAGTGAGATTACTGGATCATTTGGTAGTTCTATTTTTAATTTTTTGAGGAACCTCCATATTGTTTCCCATAGTGGTTGTACTAATTTATATTCTCACCAACGGTGCATGAGGGTTCACTTTTCTCCACATCCTTGCCAACACTTGTCTCTTATCTTTTTGCTGATAGCCATACTAATAGGTGTGAGGTGATATCTCATTGTGGTTTTGATTTGCATTTCCTTGATGATTAGTGATGTTGAGAATCTTTTCATGTACTTCTTGGCCATGTGTATGTCATCTTTGGAGAAAGATGGATTCAAGTCCTCTGTCCATTTTGTGTTTTGTTTGTATTTTTGTTACTGAGTTGTATAAATTATATATTTTGGGTATTAACCCCTTATCCAATATGTGGTTTGCAAATATTTCTCCTCTCCTGTAATGAAAAAGTTGGCTTTTATTGATTGTTTACTTTGCTGTGCAGAAGCTTTTTAATTTGATATAGTCTCACTTGTTGATTTTCACTTTTGTTGCTTGTGCTTTTGGTGTCATATCCAAAAAATAATTGCCAAGACTGAGTCAAGGAGTTTTTTTTACCCTATGTTTTTTTCTACATGTTTATGGCTTCTGGTCTTAGGTTCAAGTCTTTAATCCGTTTTGTGTTTATTTTTGTGTATGGTGTTAGGGAGTGTTCTAATTTCACTCTTTTACATGCAGCTGTCCAGTCTTCCCAGCACCACTTATTGAAGAGGCTGTCTTTTCTCTGTTGTATATTCTTGCCTTCTTTATCAAAGATAAGGTGACCATATGTGCGTGGGTTTATCTCTGGGCTTTCTATCCTGTTCCATTTATCTATATTTCTGTTTTTGTGCCAGTACCAAACTGTTTTCTAGTATTTTTAATTCTCTATTGCATTTATTTCTACTCTGACCTTTGCTCTCTTCCTCCTTCTGCTAATTTTGGGCTTAGCATATTCTAATTTTTTTTTAAGTTAGGTTTTTTTTTTTTTTTAAGTTAGGTTGTTTATTTGAGGTCTTTTTTTCTAATGTAAGTGTTTATTCCTATAAACTTCTTTCTTCGCACCACTTCTTCCTGTTATTAATTTCTAGTTTTGTATCATTGTTGTCAGAAAGGATATTTGGCAAGTCTTCTTAAATTTGCTGAGTGAGACTTGTTTTGTTACCTAACATATGATCTCTCCTGGAGAATGTTCCATGTACACTTGAGAAGAATGTGTATTTTGCTGCTATTGGAAGGAATGTTCTGTATATGTCTGATGGGTTTATTGGTCTAAAGCATGGTTCAAGTCCAATGTTTCCTTGTTGATTGTCTGGATGATCTATTAATTGTTGAAAGTTGGGTATTGAAGAGTTCTACTATTATTGTACTATTGTCTGTTACTCCCTTCACATCTGTTAGTATTTGCCTAATATATTTAGATGCTCTAATGTTGGGTACATATATATTTATAACTGTTATATTCTCTTGATGAATTGACCCCTTTCTCATTTTTGTCTCTTCTTACAGTTTTTAACTTAATTCTATTTCATCTGATAAAATATACCTGCCTTTACCCTTTTTTTGGTGTCCACTTGCTGCAATATCTTTTTCCATCCCTTCACCTTGAGACTGTGTGTATTCTTGAAGCTGAAGTAAGTCTCTTATAGGCACAATATAGTTGGGTCTTGTTATTTATTTATTTATTTTTTAATCCTTTCAGAATTCTATGCCTTTTGATTGGGGGATTTAATCCATTTACATTTCAAATAGTTATTGGTAGGTAAGGACTTACTCTTGCCATTTTGTTCATAGTTTTCTAACTTATTATTTTTTTAAATAAATTTATTTATTTATTTATTTATTTTTGGCTGTGTTGGGTCTTCGTTTCTGTGCGAGGGCTTTCTCTGGTTGTGGTGAGCGGGGGCCACTCTTCATCGTGGTGTGTGGGCCTCTCACTGTCACGGCCTCCCTTATTGCGGAGCACAGGCTCCAGACGCGCAGGCTCAGTAGTTGTGGCTCACGGGCCCAGCTGCTCCGTGGCATGTGGGATCTTCCCAGACCAGGGCCCGAACCCGTGTCCCCTGCATTAGCAGGCAGATCCTCAACCACCACGCCACCAGGGAAGCCCCTAACTTATTTTTAATTCCTTTGTCCTTTTCTTCCTTACTGTCTTCCTTTGTGAATTGATAATTTTCATAATGGTATACTTTGATTCCCTTTTCCTTATCTTGTGTGTGTTTACTATACCCTTTTCCTTTTTGGTTACTCTCAAACTTACTTTAAAACCTGTTATGGATATAACAGTCTATTTTAAGCTGATAACAACTTCAATTATATACAAAAACTTTAACCTCTTACTCCCCTTGAATTTTGTATTATTGATGTCAAAATTATCTATTTTTATATTGTGTACCCATTAAAATTTTTTACAGCTGTAGCGTTCAGTGGTTAACACACCACCATATTTCACAATTAGATTATTCTGAATTTGACTGTACACTTACACTTACCAATGTGTTGTGTATTTTCATATGTTTCCATATTACAAATTAATGTATTTTTAATTTAAGTTTGAAGAACTCGTTTCTTGTAAGGCAGGTCTAGTCGTAATGAACTCTGTGTTTGGGAAAGTATATCGCCTTCATTTCTGAAGGACAGCTTTGCAGGGTAAATTATTCTTGGTTGACATTTAAAAAATCTTTACAGCACTTTGTATATACCATCCCACTCCCCTAGCCTATAATGTTTCTGAGAAATCTACTGATGGCTTTGTGGGGTTCATGCAGGTGTATAGATGGAGGGGGCTAACTGCACGTAAGCCTAGTGGTGCAGGCCAGTGACTGAAAATAGGATGAAATTCAGACCCACAAGCAGCTGTGGGAGCCTTGCCTGTCTGCATGCCCTTCCATGGCTGCAGGATGTCACCACAGGTGTGCATATGGCAGTAAAGGCTGGTGACAGAATTCAGGCCAGCAACATACAAGTGCACAGCTAGGGGGCTAGTGCCAGGTGCACACATTGCAGTGGGGTCAGCCCCTAGGGTATAGGCTGGCGTCTTGCACTCATGCAGTGGCAGAGGCCTCAGCTAGCTGCAAGTGTGGATCTCAGGCTCAGGCAGGATTTATGGGAGAGACCAGGGAAGGACTTAGTAGTGTCTACAAATGTGAATATCAGTGAGGCAAAAAGCGGTGAAATCTGCAGGGGCTCTGTGGTGGTGGTTCTGGCTGTTGGCTTTTTCAGTGCTTGGGTGCTCTATATAGCAAGTCACTGGGAACTGTGGTCACTTCCACTGAATGGCTGATACTGGTAGCCCCTTCTCTACTTGTTTCCACCCATCCCTGTTCATTTCAGCTTTGCTGAGTCTCAGGGTCTCTGGGTGGGATGTAACCTAAGCAGACCCTTCCTGCCATGTCCTGAAAGGCTGGGGAAGCTGATGGTTCACCCGTGCTCCCTTTCTTAATGAAGAGAACTCTTTTGAGCCAGGTAGTTCCTTCCTGAGGAGTGCCAGCCAGGGGGATGGGATGATACAGACAAAATGAAGCTGTTTCTCCTTCTCTTTTTGTGTGATTAGTCTCAGAATTTTTATTCTTCTGTGTTGGTGAGGTTTCTTAAGTGGAGTTCTGAGATATCCCAGAGCTGCTTTTGTTCACACGTATCAGTTTTTTGATATTTGTGGGGCAACAGAGTCTGGAGTCTCCTACTTCACCATGTTGGTGATGTCATGCTGACATGATCTAAGTTATGTTTTTTTCCTCATGGAATTTTTGTTTACTCATGTGCCAGTGCCAGTGTTTCAAATATAGTAGCTTTATAGTATGGTTTAATATTTAGTAAAATACATGACCTTGACCATTATTTAGCTTTTTGGATTTTCTAGTTATTTTCTTTTTTTTAACATCTTTATTGGAGTATAATTGCTTTACAATGGTGTGTCAGTTTCTGCTTTATAGCAAAGTGAATCAGTTATACATATACATATGTATAAGTCCCCATATCTCTTCCCTCTTGCATCTCCCTCCCTCCCACCCTCCCTACCCCACCCCTCTAGGTGGTCACAAAGCACCGAGCTGATCTCCCTGTGCTATGTGGCTGCTTCCCACTAGCTATCTATTTTACATTTGGTAGTGTATATATGTCCATGCCACTCTCTCACTTTGTTCCAGCTTACCCTAACCCCTCCCCTTATCCTCAAGTCCATTCTCTACTAGGTCTGCATCTTTATTCCCATCTTGCCCCTAGATTCTTCTGACCATTTTCTTTTTTTTTTTTAGATTCCATATATATGTGTTAGCATAGAGTATTTGTTTTTCTCTTTCTTACTTCACTCTGTATGACAGTCTCTAGGTCCATCCGCCTCACTACAAATAACTCAATTCCATTACTTTTTATGGCTGAGTAATATTCCATTGTATATATGTGCCACATCTTCTTTATCCATTCATCTGTCGATGGACACTTAGGTTGCTTCCATGTCTTGGCTATTGTAAATAGAGCTGCAGTGAACATTTTGGTACATGACTCTTTTTGAATTATGGTTTTCTCAGGGTATGTGCCCAGTAGTGGGATTGCTGGATCGTATGGTAGTTCTATTTTTAGTTTTTTAAGGAACCTCCATACTGTTCTCCATAGTGGCTGTATCAATTTATATTCCCACCAACAGTGCAAGAGGGTTCCCTTTTCTCCACACCCTCTCCAGCATTTATTGTTTGTAGATTTTTTGATGATGGCCATTCTGACCGGTGTGAGATGATATCTCATTGTAGATTTGCTTTGCATTTCTCTAATGATTAATGATGTTGAGCATTCTTTCATGTGTGTGTTGGCAATCTGTATATCTTCTTTGGAGAAGTTTCTATTTAGGTATTCTGCCCATTTTTGGATTAGATTGTTTGTTTTTTTGATATTGAGCTGCATGAGCTGCTTGTATGTTTTGGAGATTAATCCTTTGTCAGTTGCTTTACTTGCAAATCTTTTTTCCCATTCTGAGGGTTGTCTTTTCACCTTGTTTATGGTTTCCTTTGCTGTGAAAAAGCTTTTAAGTATCATTAGGTCCCATTTGTTTATTTTTGTCTTTATTTCCATTTCTGTAGGAGGTGGGTCAAAAAGGCTGTTACTGTGATTTATGTCAAAGAGTGTTCTGCCTATGTTTTCCTCTAAGAGTTTGATGGTGTCTGGCCTTACATTTAGGTCTTTAATCCATTTTGAGTTTATTTTTGTGTATGGTGTTAGGGAGTGTTCTAATTTCATTCTTTTACATGCAGCTGTCCAGTTTTCCCAGCACCACTTATTGAAGAGGCTGTCTTTTCTCCACTGTATATTCTTGCCTCCTCAAAGATAAGGTGACCATATGTGCATGGGTTTATCTCTGGGCTTTCTATCCTGTTCCATTGATCTGTATTTCTGTTTTTGTGCCAGTACCATACTGTCTTGATTACTGTAGCTTTGTAGTATAGTCTGAAGTCAGGGAGCCTGATTCCTCCAGCTCCGTTTTTCTTTCTCAAGATTGCTTTGGCTATTCTGGGTCTTTTGTGTTTCCATACAAATTGTGAAATTTTTTGTTCTAGTTCTGTGAAAAATGCCAGTGGTAGTTTGATAGGGATTGCATAAATCTGTGGATTGCTTTGGGTAGTAGAGTCATTTTCACAATGTTGATTCTTCCAATCCAAGAACATGGTATATCTCTCCATCTATTTGTATCATCTTTAATTTCATTCATCAGTGTCTTATAATTTTCTGCATACAGGTCTTTTGTCTCCTTAGGTAGGTTTATTCCTAGATATTTTATTCTTTTGTTGCAATGGTAAACGGGAGTGTTTTCTTAATTTCACTTTCAGATTTTCATCAGCAGTGCAGAGGAATCCAAGAGATTTCTGTGCATTAATTTTGTATCCTGCTACTTTAACAAATTCATTGATTAGCTCTAGTAGTTTTCTGGTAGCATCTTTAGGATTCTGTATGTATAGTATCGTGTCACCTGCAAACAGTGACAGCTGTACTTCTTCTTTTCCAATTTGGATTCCTTTTATTTCTTTTTCTTCTCTGATTGCTGTGGCTAAAACTTCCAAAACTATGTTGAATAATAGTGGTGAGAGTGGACAACCTTGTCTTTTTCCTGATCTTAGTGGAAATGGTTTCAGTTTTTCACCATTGAGGATGATGTTGGCTGTGGGTTTGTCATATATGACCTTTATTAAGTTGAGAAAAGTTCCCTATATGCCTACTTTCTGGAGGGTTTTTATCATAAATGGGTGTTGAATTTTGTCAAAAGCTTTCTCTGCATCTATTGAGATGATCATATGATTTTTCTGCTTCATTTTGTTAATATGGTGTATCACATTGATTGATTTGCATATATTGAAGAATCCTTGCACTCCTGGGATAAACCCCACTTGATCATATTATATGATCCTTTTAATGTGCTGTTGGATTCTGTTTGCGAGTATTTTGTTTAGGATTTTTGCATCTATGTTCATCAGTGATATTGGCCTGTAGTTTTCTTTCTTTGTGACATCTTTTTCTGGTTTTGCTATCAGGGTGATGGTGGCCTCGTAGAATGAGTTTTGGAGTGTTCCTCCCTCTGCTATATTTTGGAAGAGTTTGAGAAGGATAGGTGTTAGGTCTTCACTAAATGTTTGATAGAATTCGCCCGTGAAGCCATCTGGTACTGGGCTTTTGTTTGGTGGAAGATTTTTAATCACAGTTTCAATTTCAGTGCTTTTGATTGGTCTGTTCATATTTTCTATTTCTTCCTGGTTCAGTCTCAGAAGGTTGTGCATTTCTAAGAATTTGTCCATTTCTTCCAGGTTGTCCATTTTATTGGCATATAGTTGCTTGTAGTAATCTCTCATGATCCTTTGTATTTCTGCAGTGTCAGTGGTTACTTCTCCTTTTTCATTTCTAATTCTATTGATTTGAGTCTTCTCCCTCTTTTTCTTGGTAAGTCTAGCTAATGGTTAATCAGTTGTGTTTATCAAAGAACCAGCTTTTAATTTTATTGATCTTTGCTATCATTTCCTTCATTTCTTTTTCATGTATTTCTGATCTGATCTTTATGATTTCTTTACTTCTGCTAACTTTGGGGTTTTTTGTTCTTCTTTCTCTAATTGCTTTAGGTGAAAGGTTAAGTTGTTTATTTGAGATGTTTCTTGTTTCTTAAGGTAGGCTTGTATAGCTATAAACTTCCGTCTCAGAACTGCTTTTGCTGCAACCCATAGGTTTTGGGGTGTTGTGTTTTCATTGTCATTTGCTTCTAGGTATTTTTTGATTTCCTCTTTGATTTCTTCAGTGATCTCTTGGTTATTAAGTAGTGTGTTCTTTAGCCTCCCTGTGTTTGTATTTCTTACAGATTTTTTTCCTGTAATTGATATCTAGTCTCATAGCCTTGTGGTCAGAAAAGATACTTGATACAATTTCAATTTTCATAAATTTACCAAGGCTTGTTTTTTGACACAAGATATGATCTATCCTGGAGAATGTTCCATGAGCACTTGAGAAGAATGTGTATTTTGTTTTTTTTTTGGATGGAATGTCCTATAAATATCAAATAGGTCCATCTTGTTTAATGTATCATTTAAAGGTGGGTTTCCTTATTTATTTTCATTTTGGATGATCTGTCCATTGGTGAAAGTGGGGTGTTAAAGTCCCCTACTATGATTATGTTACTGTCGATTTCCCCTTTTATGGCTGTTAGTATTTGCGTTATGTATTGAGGTACTCCTATGTAGGGTGCGTAAATATTTACAGTTGTTATATCTTCTTCTTGGATTGATCCCTTGATCATTATGTAGTGTCCTCTTTGTCTCTTGTAATAATCTTTGTTTTAAAGTCTATTTTGTCTGATATGAGGATTGCTACTCCAGCCTTCTTCTGATTTCCGTTTGCATGGAATATCTTTTTCCATCCCCTCACTTTCAGTCTGGATGTGTCCCTAGGTCTGAAGTGGGTCTCTTGTAGACAGCATATATACAGGTCTTGTTTTTTATCCATTCAGCTAGTCTGTGTCTTTTGGTTGGAACATTTAATCCATTTACATTTAAGGTAATTATCGATAGGTATGTTCCTATTACCATTTTCTTAATTGTTTTGGGTTTATTATTGTAGGTCTTTTCCTTCTCTTGTATTTCATGAGTGGAGAAGTTCCTTTAGCATTTGTTGTAAAGCTGGTTTGGTGGTGCTGAATTCTCTTAGCTTTTGCTTGTTTGTAAAGCTTTTAATTTCTCCATCCAATCTGAATGAGATCCTTGCTGGGTAAGGTGATCTTGGTTGTAGGTTTTTCTCTTTCATCTCTTTAAATATGTCCTGCCACTCCCTTCTGGCTTGCAGACTTTCTGCTGAAAGATCAGCTGTTAATCTTATGGGGATTCCCTTATGTGTTACTTGTTGTTTTTCCCTTGATGCTTTTAATATTTGTTCTTTGTATTTAATTTTTTTTTTTTTTACTTATTTATTTATTTATGGCTGTGTTGGGTCTTCGTTTCTGTGCGAGGGCTTTCTCTAGTTGCGGCAAGTGGCGGCCACTCTTCATCACGGTGCATGGGCCTCTTATTATCGCGGCCTCTCCTGTTGCAGAGCACAGGCTCCAGACGCGCAGGCTCAGCAATTGTGGCTCATGGGCCCAGTTGTTCCGTGGCATGTGGGATGTTCCCAGACCAGGGCTTGAACCCATGTCCCCTTCATTGGCAGGCAGATTCCCAACCACTGCACCACCAGGGAAGCCCTGTATTTAATTTTTGATAGTTTGATTAATATGTGTCTTAGCATGTTTATCCTTGGATTTATCCTGTATGGGACTCTCTGTGCTTCCTGGACTTGATTAACTATTTCCTTTCCCGTATTAGGGAAGTTTTCAACTATAATCTCTTCAAATACTTTCTCAGTCCCTTTCTTTTTCTCTTCTTCTTCTGGGACCCCTATAATTCGAATGTTGGTGCTTTTAATGTAGTCCCAGAGGTCTCTGAGACTGTCCTCAATTCTTTTCATTCTTTTTGCTTAATTCTGCTCTGCAGTAGTTATTTCCAGTATTTTATCTTCCAGGTCACTTATCCATTCTTCTGCCTCAGTTATTCTGCTATTGATCCCTTCTAGAGAATTTTTAATTTCATTTATTGTGTTGTTCATCTCTGTTTGTTTGCTCTTTAGTTCTTCTAGTTCCTTGTTATAAGTTTCTTGTATTTTCTCCATTCTATTTCCAAGATTTTGGATCATCTTTACTATCATTATTCTGAATTCTTTTTCAGGTAAACTGCCTATTTTCTCTTCATTTGTTAGGTCTGGTGGATTTTTGCCTTGCTTCTTCATCTGCTGTGTGTTTCTCTGTCTTCACATTTTGCTTAACTTAGTGTGTTTGGGGTCTCCTTTTCCTAGGTTGCAGGTTCATAGTTTCCATTGTTTTTGGTGTCTGTCCCCAGTGGCTAAGGTTGGTTCAGTGGTTTGTGTAGGCTTCCTGGTAGAGGGGACTAGTGCCTGTGTTCTGGTGGATGAGGCTGGATCTTGTCTTTCTGGTGGGCTGGTCCACGTCTGCTGGTGTGTTTTGGGGTGTCTGTGGCCTTATTATGATTTTAGGCAGCCTCTGTGCCAATGGATGGGGTTGTGTTCCTGTCTTGCTAGTTGTTTGGCATAGGGTGTCCTGCACTGTAGCTTGCTGGTCATTGAGTGGAGCTGGGTCTTGGTGTTGAGATGGAGAACTCTGGGAGATTTTTGCTGTTTGATATTGCATGGAGCTGGGAGGTCTCTTGTGGACCAGTGTCCTGAACTTGGTTCTCCCACCTCAGGGGCACAGCCCTGATGCCTGGCTGGAGCACCAAGTGCCTGTCCTCCACACTGCTCAGAATAAAAGCAAGGAAAAAAAAAAAACAGAAAGAGAGAAAGAGGAAGATAAAATAAAATAAACTTATTAAAATAAAAAAAGTAATAAGAAAAAAAAATTTTAAGTAAAAAAAAAAAAAAACAAAAAACGAACAGACAGAACCCTAGGACAAATGGTAAAAGCAAAGCTATACAGACAAAATCACACACAGAATCATACACATACAAACTCACAAAAAGAGTAAAAGGGAAAAAAAATATATATATATAGTTGCTCCCAAAGTCCACCTCCTCAATTTGGGATGATTCGTTGTCTATTCAGGTATTCAACAGATGCAGGTACATCAAGTTGATTGTGGAGCTTTAATTCGCTGCTCCTGAGGCTGCTGGGAGAGATTTCCCTTTCTCTTCTTTGTTCGTACAGCTCCCGGGGTTCAGCTTTTGATTTGGCCCCGCCTCTGCGTGTAGGTCGCCTGAGGGCGTCTGTTCTTCGCTCAGACAGGACGGGGTTAAAGGAGCAGCTGCTTCAGCGGCTCTGGCTCACTCAGGCCGGGGGGCGGGAGGGGTACGGAGGAGGCGGGGCGAGCCTGTGGCGTCAGAGGCCGGCGTGACGTTGCAGCAGCCTGAGGCACGCCGTGCGTTCTCCCGGGGAAGTTGTCCCTGGATCACGGGACCCTGGCGGTGGTGGGCTGCACAGGCTCCCAGGAGGGGAGGTGTGGATAGTGAACTGTGCTCGCACACAGGCTTCTTGGTGGCGGCAGCAGCAGCCTTAGCGTCTCATGCCCGTCTCTGGGGTCCGCGCTGATAGCCGCGGCTTGCTCCTGTCTCTGGAGCTCCTTTAAGCGGAGCTCTGAATCCCCTCTCCTCGCGCACCAGGAAACAAAGAGGCAAGAAAAAGTCTCTTGCCTCTTCGGCAGCTGCAGACTTTTTCCCGGACTCCCTCCCGGCTAGCTGTGGTGCACTAGCCCCCTTCAGGCTGTGTTCACGCCGACAACCCCAGTCCTCTCCCTGCGATCCGACCGAAGCCCGAGCCTCAGTTTCCAGCCCCCGCCCGCCCCGGCGGGTGAGCAGACAAGCCTCTCGGGCTGGTGAGTGCTGGTCGGCGCCGATCCCCTGTGCGGGAGTCTCTCCGCTTTGCCCTCCGCACCCCTGTGGCTGCGCTCTCCTCCGTGGCTCCGAAGCTTCCCCCCTCTGCCACCCGCAGTCTCCGCCCGCGAAGGGGCTTCGTAGTATGTGGAAACCTTTCCTCCTTCACAGCTCCCTCCAACTGCTGCAGGTCCCATCTCTATTCTTTGTCTCTGTTTTTTCTTTTTACTTTTACCCTACCGAGGTATGTGGGGAGTTTCTTGCCTTTTGGGAGGTCTGAGGTCTTCTGCCAGCGTTCAGTGGGTGTTCTGTAGGAGTTGTTCCACATGTAGATGTATTTCTGATGTATTTGTGGGGTGGAAGGTGATCTCTGCATCTTACTCTTCCGCCATCTTGAAGGTCCCTAGTTATTGTTATATGTTAGTCTTCAAAATATATTTTAGAATTATTTTGACATTTTCAAATAGTAAAAAAAATATATAATTCCTCTTGGGATGTTAGATACTCTTGAAGTACCGAAATGCAGCCTATGTGTATGAATAAGGACTCACCCTCATTGTACACTATGACTTTAGAAATTAGTTAATAATATATATTGATTAATTCTTCAATAGTTACGAATTAAGTCCCTACCGTGTGCCATTCCCCGTTCTAAGCATTTGGGATACAAAATAAACCAAACCACTTGCTTTCATGGAATCTATGTTATGGTAAAGGGAGAGAGATGGGAAATAGATGAACATATTCTATGTATGTTAGTCAGCTATTGCCATAATAACAAGTTACTATGAATTTTGTGGCTTAGAACAATAAACATTTACTTTTGTTGCCCCTCGGTCTGTGGGTGGGCTCAGATGGCCATGCTTTAGGTTGTGGGTAGCCTGGGCTTGGCTCAAGGCTACAGACTGGGTTCTCCTCCCTGGGTTTCCTCATTCTTTTTTGACGAGCAGCTACTCAGTCCTGTCCTTCTCACAGCAGAACCTGGAAGTCCCAGGAGACAAATGAAACCTCACAGGCTGTACAACAAGCCTCTGCTTATATCACATCCATTCACATTCCACTGGCCAGATCAAGTCATGTGGTCAGGGAGATACATTCCACCTTAAGATGTAAGGGGGAGGGAAGTGAATACTTGCTTGACAAGAATGTAATCCATTGAAATGTGTTAGAAGGTGATAAATTCTATGGAAAGAAAAGTAGAGCAGGGAAAGGTTATTGAGAGTTTTGGAGGATTGTGCTGCAATTTAAATAGTGTAGCCTGAGTGGTCCTCCTGAGTTGACATTTAAGCACAGACCTGAAGAAGCTGAAGGAGTTCTCCATGTGGATACCTGAAAGAAGAGCAATCTAGACAGAGGGAACAGGCCATGCAATAGTCCTAAAGTGTGAGGATGTCTACTGTTTCAAGGAACAATGAGGAGACAGTGTGGTTAGAGTGGAGAAAGGGTGGTGGAGTGAAGTAGGAAAAGGGTCCAAGAGGTAACTGGAGGCCAGATCCTTAAGGCCATGTAGGCTGTTAATGGGGCTTTTGTTTCTACTGAGTGAGTTGAGGAACATGTCAAAGAGGATCCAATAAAGAAAAAATTTAGGATACTAACACATTGCATATGAGGGCATAAAAAGTATTCCCTAGAGAACTACCTAAACTGGGCTACTGTGATAGCTGTACTTTGCTTTAGTTATTAAAGTTTGTCTTTGAATTTTGGGAAATCTAGGTATTGAATATGTTAGTTAATGAAGTTAATAAAACATCATTCTTACATATAATCCATTAAATGTTAAATGACTCTACCAATATATCTCTCTGGGCCAATTAACAAATAAGTCTCTAATTCAAATATAGGTAGAGCTACATATAGAAAAATAAAATGCTATAGTCATTAAATGTTTGCCTCATCCTAGGTGGAGAGGGTGAAGAGAATGCCATTCTACCTCTTATTTCACTAGTAGGTAAATCAGTCTCTTCCAGATTTTAGAAGTTTCTGGATAGTAACCCATTACTGCACCTTTCCATTTAAATAAATGCAGTGCTTGTTAACTAGTTCCATTCTCATGTATTTATTAGTTCTGAAAAAGTTGTTGAGGGTTTCTAAGAGTGTTATGCCCTGTTCTGGGGACTAGAAAACTGAAGTGTGTATGAGGTTTGCTCTCAGAGATCCTTGAGTCTATTAAGATGGAAGAAGTACATACATTGTTAAATACAAAGCAGGCAGAGTTAAGTTTATGAGAAATGCTTTAGAGGTCCACAGGAGAGGAATTAACATTCTAAACATTCTCACAGGTTAAAAAAAAAAAAAAAAAAGTTGGAATGTAAATGCCTATGAGGACAGACAGGTAAGGTAAATGAGTAAAGTAGTCTAGGTGGAAGATAAGGGCATACATTGTATATTAAATACAGGCACTTTTCTTTTTTTTTTCTTTTTTTCTTAGAATAGCTAGGTACTTAACTTATTTTTTTATAGTGGTAAATATTCAATCTTTTATCTTTTCTAAGGAAAAAATACTGGAGAATCTATCTTTTTATATTGCTAAAAGCACATTTGTCAAGTTTTTCCCACTTAGTGAGAAACTTGGGATTTTTAGTTTCAACAATGATTTAAATCAAGATTGAGTCAAAGAATTCAGGGCCCATAATCATTGTTATCACCATCTTTTAGATCTTTAACTGTTACAATATGTATATTTAAAGTAAATGTTTTTCTGCCATTTCTGTGAAGTAATTTTGTGGATAAATTATAGCAAAAAATATATAAAAGCATTATATATAATTATTATATATTATGTTATATATATAGAAGTATTCTATATATGTTTTTATATATTATATATGACTATTAGTCTTTCCTATCTTATGTAGATTTATATATAAGTATTATAGATGCATCTTATATACATATACATAAAGTATTATATATATTATATTTATATATATAATGACTGTGACTCTTCCATATCTTTCACTTTTTATGTTGTTCCAGTGAAATTTTCTTTTTACTAGATTGACTCTAACATCCAAGAAAGGCAAGGAGCTTGATAGGAGAAACTAGTAGCCATTCTAATCTAGCCCCTGATTTTATGATTTGGGCTTCCTAAATGATTTTGGGGTTCATTTCCTCACTGCCATGGCCACAGCCTCATTCGGGGTTTCTCATGAAGTGAGATGCATAGCAATGGGGCAAGGCTATTTTACATACCTATCTGACATGGTTTTAAGTGATACTGACCTGTGAACAAAAAGTTATTCACTTTTCAATTATCTTTCAATCCTTCTTATTATATAAAGAAAAGTCGCAGCCAAGAGCTAAATGTATAACTAAAACTGTCCTTTTCAACCAAGATGGAGCAGCCTCAAGCTCAGAGCTTTAGATGGCAGGATGCCTACCTAGCTAGGATTCACAAGTGTGATTTTGTTTCCTTGAATTTATTTTCTATCTTGTTTCTGACAAGCAATACCATCATGCCATTTATAGTGGTAGTAATCTAAAGTTTCACTTTAAAATGAGTCACTGAAAAGAAAAAAAAAAAAACAATGTTAAGTAAATGCCGGTATTTATACCATCTGTAAAGATGGGAGCTAATCATTCAAGTTTAGGAAGCATAACCCTATTTCAAACCCTTATTTTCCCTCATAGATTGTTGTAAGAAATTCTTAAGTGTTCTTCCTGCCTTATTTGCCTCCATACTGTATAAAAATTTCATCATTCTAAAACATGAATCTGATAGTCACCTTCTTGCTTTAATGGTTCCCTCATTGCCTATGGAAAAATCTAAACTCTTTGGCATAATGTATATATAAGGATGTTTGAAATCTGAGCCTTAGGTCTTACCATCACTTCTTCCTGTGTACTCTGTGCATTAGCCAGACCAAACCACCTGAAGTCCTCGAGCATGACATCACAGGCACATTCTTCATGCCCAAGAGACATATACTCTTCTATTTTCTTAAACTATAAGGTTCTCTAACTTTATACACATTTATTAGCTTTTGATAGCGACAAGGACACAGAGAAATATAATTTAAAAACTTAAAAACAAGGAGCAAAGAAGATTTGTCTTACTGTTAATGAGGCCACAGGGAAGATGGAAATAGTTGTGGGTTGGAGAAGACTGGCTACAGGGTCCAATTATGGCAATGCCTTACCTGACAGGTGCCAACTGACAATGTGTACCGGGTACTGCCAGATATTCTGATTTTCAAGAGAAGGTGCAACTCAGACATTGAATGTAAAACATATCCATTTTTAAAAGTTGAATCAGATACACACTACTACATATAAAATAAACAACAATGTCCTACTGTTTAGCGCAGGGAACTATAGTCAATATCTTGTAATAACCTATAAAGGAAAAGAATCTGAAAAAGAATATATATATGTATATATAACTGAATCACCTTGCTGTACACCAGAAACTGACACAACATTGTAATTCCAACCATATTTCAATTAAAAAAAAAAGTTGGATCAAGTTATTAAATATTGAAGAAAAATATGTCTGGGCCACAAAAAATGCATATGCTGGCTGAATTCAGCTAGAGGAGGAAGTGATTTGCAACTACTCCCTGACGTAGTGTTTTGTGATGGTTTGAAAGAACAGTCGAAGTTTTTACCTCAATGACGATCACTTCTGAAAGTCTATATTCAGCTTAGGTTCACAGTTAATACAATATAAGATAAGAACTATCAAGATGACATGCATTTATATAATCTATTCCCCCCTTAAAACTCTTTCTTATTATGGAAATAAGAAAGAGCAGACAATGACATAGATGCTCTTGCAAGTGTGAAAATACATGCTTCTAAATTTTTGCTCTAATATCTTTATCAAAACATCAGTGCTCTCTATAACAAATTTTATGAACCAGTTAGTGGGTGCCATTTCCCCCCAGAAAGAATTTGTATGAGTCATAAGATACAAAATTTTGCAGTTGAGCAAAAGGTAATAAAACACTTTCTAAACCATGCTGTTATTTTACTCACGACAAACTGAAGCACACTGTGACTGAGAATTATTAACTCTTCTGTAAGTTGTGCTATTTCCTTCATAGACTCCTTTCCATAAGCCTTTAGTTAAAATCCTACAAATAACTGAAGAGCCGATCAACAATAAATACCAAGGGGTCTCCAATAAACAATGGTTTATGTTTTCTCTTCATATTACTTTCAAACATTCTCTAGTTGAAAAGATAAATTGTTCCAATTTAAAAAAATCGGATTTTCTCAGTCTCGAGAAAGAAGCATGGAAGAAAATGAAAACACAATTTTGAAATCGTTGCCTGAGAATATATAACTGACAGAAGGAAAAATTCCCTTTTATAAAATGTCTTTTCTCTGGTGGCATTCTGTTAATGAGTTCTTATTATTTAAAATGATTTCCTAAGAAATATTTTTTTATGAGCCATCATTGTAATACTGTTTCAGTGCTTCAGGATCATTTTCAAACACTGTCTGACTGATATAAAATTTAATCATGATTTTACTTAATTTTGCTGGGTCTTATTCCATTTCCTAGAAAATAATTTTTTTCCTTCTTAGTCCCCCCTTCTCTTATGTGTTCTCTCTGTCCCCTCCCTTCTTCATTTTACTGGAGCATGTTCCCTTAACTTCAGTAAACCCTTGAACTTAATAGGTCCCCCAGCAACCTCCCCCTCTTGCTTCTAGCTCTCCGGAGACTGTATTTCATGGCAAAACCCTATTAGCTTATTTTGATGTTTTTATCTTTCTGTGATTAGCAACCAGTCGTGCAGCCTAAACAGACAATTTTCTGAGGGCACTAAGTGGGTTTTCAGATCTCCTGTGAGGAGGAATGAGCTTCAATAAAACATTAGGCCACTACCAAAGTTGACTGCCTTGAGTGATGTAACATCTTATGTGGTTCCTGCCTTTTACTGTAAGTTTACACTCCCATGAACATTAACTCTGCCTTTCCGCAGTGCTTTAAGTGAAGGTTTGCACGCAAATACGGCCTCCATGAAAGTTACCTCAGGCTAAAGTACTTCCATCATCGACAAAATTAAGCGTCACAGTAAGTCTCTGGTGGTTTAGTTGGCCTCAGATTCAGTTGTGGCTCATGTTTTATTAATGTGGTGAGATTGTCCTTTATTTTCAGCCTCCCACAGCAGGTGAGCTTGTCATATTCACTAAAAGAGAACGAGAGAAGATTGCCAACCACTTGCGCGAATTGTTTCCACAGTTCTTAATTTCTGTTGAGAGGCACGCAATATAAACAAAGTTTTACTTAACTGCTGGAACATTTGTCAAGGATTTGATACACTCAAACCTCCATTTCTATGCTGTGCTGTAAAAACACTGCAGTGGGCTCCTCTGGGTAACCCTGTGCACGCCAAGCAAAATCTCAGAATAAAGGTCTTGGGATACTTCCTCTGGCATTAGCCTAGTGGAAAGAAATCTCACTACCCAGAGAACTAGATAGGTGGCCTGGAAATAAGTTAAAATTCACAGTCAGCTAGAGTAGAGAGGCTCTGACCCCTACTCAGGTTTAACTTTACCCCAGATGATTTTCCTGTGGTGGACTTTTTTTTGTTTTCCGTATAGAAAATGCCAAATCCTTAAAGTTATACAAGGTGTTAAAAGCTAAGTTCTTTAAGCTTCTAACGTGCTAGGAAAACCTTCAAATTTTATTCTATTCTCTGTACCCAATGCACCATTAAATACAAAGAATATCTTTCCTGTGAATTAACAGAAATTAGAAATTAAGTATATCACAGTTAAGAAGAGAGTCCTTACTGTGTTGAATCTCTATTAACATAAACATTCATCTCTTTTAAAACAATTATTTGCTGTAATTGAAGATTTTCTTCTCTTGAATTTGACAAGACCTACAGTTTAAAAGATCAGGGATACAAATTCTACACTGCAAATGACAAATAACTTCCTGATAAATGGATTCCTTATATTAATTTAATTAGGTTTTCTGAGTCTTGAGAAAATGAACAAACTTATATCATTGCTTTTTTGAGATTATAATACAATAAATATGAATATACATGCATAATCCATAATACAAATCAGGGAATGCTTTCTCCAATATCCAATAAGTTAATATATTCATTGGATAATAGAAAAAGAAAATTTATACACTATTAATGTTTTAAAATAATTTTGGTCTGGGATTATCTAGTTTGGCTACATCTGTGAATATGTTTGCAAATCTTGTAGTTTGACTATCTATTTTAATTAAATGTGTATGCCAAACTCTCCCTCTTTTCAGTTTGTACTTCAGGGATGCTTATCTGTGAGATTCATCATTCCATGTTTTGATATATCTAATCAAAATTTCTAGAATAAACAAATGATATATAGAAGCTGAAGTTCATGGTTGACACTATTATAAATCTAAAATTGCTTAAAAAACTGCTTAATTAACTTCAGTGATCCAGAATTAATGTTAAAAATTTTGTCACTACTTAACATCATTAAAGTGTTTTTCTAATTGTCACTTGATTATTAAAAGAAAATGCCTCTTGGAGAATCATGAAGTAATTCTAGTATTGGGAAACATATTTTATTTTTTCTTTTAATCAATACTTTAAATATCTATTTTATTTATATCTAAATGTAATAGATTTTTAGAATTTCTTTTAAATAGAGAATTGGTTATTTTAAGTTATCTAAGTAGAAAAAAAGAATGTTGTACTTTTAAAAGGACTAACAGTAGTTTCAAATGCAATGCATTTCAATGTGGAAGACTAACATTTACTGTTCTAGAGAGGAGTGGTTCAGGTACCTTATCTATAATCTGAACTTGCTTAATTAAAGTTAATTTAGAACCATCACCTTGACTCCTGGTCATCTAGGGGTGACATTACCTGACATTGTAATTCATGTCATTATTCGAAGAAGAGCACCTGGAATCATATAGACACATTAAATTTCTCCATCTATAACACAAAGATAATAATAGTCCTTTCTAAAATTATGATGATTAAATAGCTGTTATTTTTATGATAATGCATGCTGACATAAAGTATTAGCACTTCATGGTAGGCAGAATTCTAAAAATGTTCCCCCAAGATTTCTGTCCCTTGGTTATTGATTTAAACACTAATCTAGGTGCTGCTGTGAAGGGACTTTGCAGCTGGAAGCAAAACTACTAATCAACTAACCTTAAAATAGGGATATTATCTTTAATTATCTGGGAAGGCTCAGTCTAAATATTTGAGTCCTTAAAAGTCGAGACCCCCAACCTCTAACTGGGGTCAAGAAATGCCGCAGATTAGGGGGTTGTTGGTGGCAGAAGAGAGATGAAGGGGAAGGCGAGGTCAGAGAGATTGAGCGTGTGCATTAGACCTGCTGTTGCTGGAGAGGCTACATGTAAAGCATGAGAAGGAGTATAGGCAGCTTCTAAGAGCAAAGTCAGGCCCCTCAGCTGACAGTGAGCAATGACACAGGGACCCTCTCTTCTAGCTGCAAGAACTGAATTTGGCCCAAAACCCAAATAAGCTTGGAAGTAGACTCACCCCCATAGCCTCCAGAAAAGAAAGTAGCCCTTTTTACTTAATTTTAGCCCTGTGAGATGCTAAGCAGAGAACCAGCTGAGCTGCACATTGCCTAGATTTCTGACCCACAAAAAATGTGAGATAACAGGTGTTGCTTTAAGCCACTAAGTTTGTAGTAATTCGATACAGTGCAATAGAAAACTAATACACACTCATTTTCTAAGCAGGAGTGATAGCAACTGTGCCATCACTGGGATGCAAGGATGCCTTTATCAATTGATATGAATAATACACAAACAGTGAAGAAATGAATGCATTATAGTATAATACACAAATATTAAAGACGCTAATGTAGATAAGATGGAAAACTGTTAAGCTCAACTTTCAGAGAAAGTGGGTGAATTCTTATCTCTGTTAAGCCTACAGTGGTTACACAAACAAAAACAGGGAGGGGTGACAGTGCAATTGTGCAGGCTATTTGACGTAGTGAAGCAGATTGCATTGAGGGCCTAGTACTATGAAAGCCAAGTTGAGAGAGAGAGCCAGCTCAGAAAAGAAGTGAATAGTAAATGAGGATGAAGACTACAAATTTTGTGCTGTATTAAATAAAGCTTTCAAGGAATTAATGACTCAAAACACAGCCCTGTGGTACGTTGCTGTTTATGCAGCTTTAGCTGATTTTGACTTAACGTAAAGCTAGACTTAAAATGTTGCTGATTTTTCTCCCTTGTGATCCATATGGTTCACTCTGTCACTTCTCCTTAGTTTCTGTTCAAATATCACATTATCAGTGGGACTTATGTGACACTCTATAAAAGTGGTAAAATATCTCCCACACCCCATTTCCAACCTCTCTTTGTAAGTTCAATTTTTCTCTTTAAAACTCATGAAGAAAACATTTACTTGCTTATTTTTAATTATCTCTTTCTCTCATTTGTTTCATGAATACAGGAAGCATGTTTGTTCACTGCTCTATCTCCAACATCTAGAAAATTATATAAGATGCTCAATAATGGTTTGCTAAATGGGTGAAAGAGAAATCCAAACATTTGATCCCTGTTTGGAATACTCTCCTCCATGTTGCCAAAGTCCTTCCCTCCATCATTCCTCTTCGAGCTTTCCAAAATGCGTATGGGACAAGTGAATTTGAATCAAACCAATTCAAATCAGAACTCGATTAAAATATTTTTATTTAGAGAAATTCTGTCTAACAGTCTAATCAGTAGGAATATTTTCATTAATCTCCTTGATGTTAGTGATTTTGGCCATCTGTTTTGAGAATGCTTTTCTTTATTTCATCTACTGTAAATTGAATTCTAAGAAAAGGACAAATGGTTATATCATAATGCACTAAAATGTTTCAAACCTCACTTTATCAGCAGTGCCATTCCAAAGAATTTGTATGTTTTGGTTTTTCACTCAAATTCTAATCCAAATGAGGAATGTGGTAACCATGGATTAACACTTTCACTTAAGAGAAGAGTTTATTTAGAAACAATGGAGTTTAAAAACCCGCTCAGCATCATGCAGTAGAACTAGCATTTAGTTCACCAACCTAAGGAAATAGCAAGACACTAACACTTGCTGAATAATGAGAAGTAGGCAGATTCTTAAGAACTTTCTCCTGAAAGAGCTGGTCCACAGATTCCATTTTTATCCTGTAGCATTGTTCATTAGGACCTTCTAATTTTTCTGATTGCTATGTGGCCAGACAGTTCCAGAACACCAAGCCAGAGAGAAATCAGATGCTGATGTGTCTGGGTTCTTTGACGTTTATTCCTGTCACATTTTTGAACCTTAAGTTTGGTCTCCTTTTCTATGTTGTTTCACATTTTCTTTGAAATATAAAGCTAAATGGCAACAAGGATTATTTGTGTAAAATGAGTTCTCAATATGCAGTTTCATCCCATAAACAATGCCTGTGGTTCAGTAATGCAAGTTGAAAATCAGAATCACATTTTAAAATGACTGCAGAGTAACATAGACTAAAGTCAGTTCCTACTACTTAATTAGATTTATTTGTATGAGATGTTCGAGATTATTTCACTTGAGATATTATTTTAGACTTTCTCCTACAGTGCAATAATTATTGTCACTATTTTCAGCTAACCACAGCATTTTGACTGAGAAGTAACTCTTCCATCACTTTTCTGTCATGTGGAATAACTAATAGGCTAAATTTTTCCAGCAAAGCACATTAGATATGTAAAAACAATTCAAAACCAGTAAATGCGGTTACTTGGGAAACATTATAAGGAAATGTCACACCATAACATTTACCTGCTATGTTTCATTCTTTAATCCTCAAGCACTTTTGTTGTTTCCTGAGCGGAGATTAGTAATTTAAAAAGCTTTTATTAAACATGTACAATCTCAATGAAGCACTCAACCAACTGTAAATTCTCTCAATTAGACTTCCTGCAAATGACAAATGAGTGTGAATGTGCAATAAACCTCTGAACACCAGTGATTTAGGGCTAAGCAGGACTAGAGGATTTCTAGCAACAAATTGAGTGCAATTGATTGTGTGGTAAAAGGTAAGTAAAGTATATGGTGGTTCCTTGTTTGCCCTTTCATTTCCTTAAATCAAGAGAGGATGCTTGCAATGCAGAATTTATATTAATGTGCTTTGAGCAACAACTTAGGACACAAAAAAGACTCAACAACTCATAGATTAACAGGTGCATTATTTCAAGGCACCAGACCTCCACTTCTTTCGAGCAGTATGAGAATTACTTGCAGATAAGAAAAATTCAGCCAAAGTGTCATTTATTTGCTTTTGTTTGTATGGAGGAACAATTTACGGTATTTCTTTACAGACCATAATTGACTTGCTTTACACTCTCTGGTGGAAGCTTAGTGTATGTAGGGAATTGCTTTGGTCCACATTAGAAATTTTAAAATGTGATGGTGACAACCAAACATATCTGCCTAAATATGATATTTGACATTTATATTTATTTTCTGGAGTTGTATATTTAATCTCCTGTGGAGAAATTTTAGGCCCTGTGAAATTTGTAGATCAATGATATGGTTGTGAAAAGTAAACAATATTTGCCTTTTAAATAGGAAGACCACAATGTTAACTTTAAAACTTGTTATATTTTATTTTGTAATATATACAAGCATGCCTCATTTTATTGCACTTTGCTTTATGGTGCTTTGCAGATACTGCATTTTTTACAAATTGAAGGATTGTAGCAACCCTGCCTTATCAGATGATAGAATTTTTAGCAATAGAGTATTTTTTAATTAAGGTATGTACATTCTGTAGACATAATTCTATTGCACACTTAATAGACTACAGTGCAGTGTAAACATAACTCTTATATGTACTCGGAAACCAAAAAAATTCAAGTGCCTTGCTTTATTGTGTTACTCATTTTATTCCGGTGATCTGGAAGCAAACCTGCAATATCTCTGAGGTGGACTGTATTCATCTTTAAAATTAAATACAGCACTGGAAGCCAAATCTTGATCATTTATATATATATACACATTGTGTCAAGTTATGGGCTGACAGCAAGCAACCCCACATCTATGTCACTAATCAAGTTTAATTCTGTTAAAAGATAAGCTGAAGTATATTAAAAATTTTAAGAGTTTATTTGAGCAAAAATTGATTCTAATCCAGCAGCACCAAACTGGAAGTGTTTAGGAGCTCTCCACTTTGTCAAAACTAAATACACATTTAATTATACATATGCTTATACAGTAACAATCTGTGACTGTTCTGTAGTGAGGTTGTATCAGTTTCCCGTTACTAAAATAACGTGAAACTACAAAAATTTACCAACCTCAATGGCATTTAAAAATAAACAAGCTATTATAGGGGTTAGTAAACTACAGCTTGATGATCTAATGAGGATTTCAACCTATTTTTATGTATCTTATGAGCTAAGAATGCTTTCTATTGTTTTAAATGGTTGAAAAAATTTTCTAAATATTTTGTGACATATGAAGACTATATGAATTTCAAATTCAGTCTCCACAAGTAAAGTTTTAGTAGAATAAAGCCATGGCTGTTGGTTTATGTTATCTACAGCTGCTTTTGTGGTACAGTGGCAGAGCTGATAGCTGGTACAGAGACTATATATCCCCAAAGCTGAAAAAATTTGTTGTCTTTCCTTTATGGAAGAAAGTTCTCTGGCCCCTGAGCTAAAACATTGGCTGATTTAGCTTGAGCTTGCCTGGAATGGCTCTACTCCATGTCTCTCATCCTTTCTTTGG
Organism: Balaenoptera ricei; assembly: GCF_028023285.1. Taxonomy (NCBI): domain Eukaryota; kingdom Metazoa; phylum Chordata; class Mammalia; order Artiodactyla; family Balaenopteridae; genus Balaenoptera; species Balaenoptera ricei. The sequence goes on from NC_082643.1 coordinate 57,641,536, forward strand.
AGTTAGTGGGCATGTTCCTCTCATGGCAATGATGACGAGCAAGAGGGAGAGAGGTGAATATTTGTATGCAGTGAAGATATGGAATGCCCATATAGAGATAATTTTGGCAATGGAAATATTTGAAATAGCTTATGCCTAACAGAATTTAGATCAAAGATATCAAATAAAAGATGTTCTTCTGAAATAGCTATCATTGTTTGAATGATTAATGCATGACAGACATCTTGAATATATTTTTTGGTTAAATTCTAGGTATTGCAATTTATTTTTTATAAATGAGAACACTGAGATGCTAGATGTATTAGACTATTTCTACAAATTTTTATAGCTAGTAAAGTGATAAAATAGGATTAGAGATTCTGGTATGTCTGCAGTCAGCATGACCATGTGTTTTGGTAGACACGGAGAGTTATAGTTTTTATGTATTGCCAGCCTAATGATCAGTAATTCCTCTTTTGCTCCTAAAATTGTCTGGTTTGGATAATAAATTAGGTGGACACTTTAGTCTGAAGCTAACTTTTTCAACTTCATCTCCTTGAATTAAAGTAGAATGAGAAACTAAATGTAAAAGCCCTGTATAACCTACTAATCTTCCTTTGTCCTTAGACAAAATGTATTTATAAAAGAATGATTTCTAGAAATGAAATCTCTCTTGCTCAGGGTTTAGGCCCTTTATTTCCATTATTATAAGTGAGGAAGCTTTCACCACACTGATCTCAGTTACCATTGTGGGAATCTTCTCTAAGTTACCTAACATGTTGAAACATTTTTCCCACTCCCATGGTTTTTGGATATGATCAATCTTGTATTCCTTGTATTTTGAAACATTCTTTTTTTTAAATATATACCTGATTGCATATGTGTATGTTTTGAAATTTTGAAAGTTTGTTATACATGGTTTATACAATATATACTCAGTAGTAGGAAATAATTTTGGAAGATTTTCATGCTAAAGCTGATTTTTACTGTTACCTGCCCTGGGAGAATTGCTCTCTTATTTCTCTACATAAATCAAAGGTGATATATATAAGCAGACAGATTTGTAGTCATAACCAAATATTGTTAAATGGCATGCTGTGGAAAAATACGGGATTTGTTTACTTGACTTTTAGTACTATAAGGTAGAGTTGAATTATTTACTAATTTAAAATGTTTGATTAATTAGTCCTTAAATTTAACAGTTTACAATTAGAATAGATGTAGAAATTTCACTATTTAATTGCCTTTTTGAATGTATCGTTAGTGTTAGTTTTTCTGGCCCTAAACCTAATCATATGCAGAATCTGGTCCTCAATTAACATTTATTGACTGACTGACTGATTGAGTTAATGCACAAACTCAGTGCACTTAAAAGGCAAACTTGAACTCTTTTATTTTATTAGAATTCATTGATAAATCTGTTCATATATAACATTTTGTTGCAACTTTTTGAGAAAGAAGTTTTACTAATAAAACCATGGTGATAGATCATATGGATTAACTTAAGCAAACAGAGAATATAGTCAGTAAACACTGACAGTAAGATTTCTTTATAAAAAAATCTCTAGAGGCTGCTGCACAGAAAAATATCAAGCCCTATTATTTTTTAATAAAATACTTACCTATCATATTTAAGAAAGTTTTGGGATTTACAGTCATAGCTAATAATGAATGTAAATTTGGAAACACAGGCAAGCATGACTTTGAAAAACCAATTTCCCCTTTGGATTATGTATTAGAATAGCCACTTGACAATTATGGGACTATGATCTTGAAAACTCCCATGGTTGGAAAATCTTCAGTTGAACAGATTTTATGCTAAAATAGGAGTGGGAGGACTAAGATAAACCTATGTATGTGTATGCACTTTTCTTAAAACATGCCCTAGAAAAGGAAAGAAACACTACTTCTGTGTATTTCCTAGATTGTTCTTTTTCTCACAACCACAGGACTGTGTATTCTCCAAAGTCTTATACTCTTCTTTCTTAACCATAAAGCAATGATGGGGAAGAATACATTAGGTTCTTTTTGATGAAAGGAATCTGAGGTGAAAACAGACTAGTTGTATAAAACATACATGTGATATAGTATTTATATAACCATCAGTAGGATCCCTCAAATGGCCACATTCTTGTGGTAGTAGTTTCAGGAGTTACTGCTGTTTAAATTGTAACCTTCAATATCACGTAGACAACAATTGCAAAACCTTTATAATGGGTCATTAAGAAAAGAAAAAATCATGCCCCTACTTACTGGAATGAGGCTAGGACCGAGGTAATGATCTTTATGGTTCATTGTTATCTTCAGATTATTTTGTCATTTTTTTTTGAGCAGCTGTTAGAAAGTGATTGTCAAAATAGATACATGTGAGGATACTCATGTCCTTTAGAAGATTAATTTTATCATATTTTTCTGTGTGCGGGGCTTGGAGGTGGTATTTGTTTAAAGTTCCTTCGATTATTACAGTGTGAAGCCCGAGAGGAAAACCACTGGGCTAGAGCTCTGAAGAACGTTATTTTCCTCAGTCTCTAACTATCCTTCCCAAAGAGGATGATAGAATTAAATTTTAAACGAAGGTCCTTGAGAGAGAGGTACAGTTAAGAGAAGAGTGATTACATGGATGCCTGCATCTATCTTCCACCTTTGTTGCAACTGTCCGGGTGGTCCCCTTTAGGATGGATGTGACAGGGAAGAACACACGAGTGAGGACTCTTGGACCATGGCTTGCCTGCTGTGCAAGTCCTGAGCCTTGGCAAGACCGGACTTAGTGCCAGATACAGAGGAAATGGAGAAGGAGCTAGAATGGAGAGCAGTATTGAGAGGGAGGATATATTTTTGTTCTGTTTTGTTTTGGGTTTTTTTCCCGGTTCAGAAAGAATTGAGCTTGAGGAAAAGAAAAAGAGTTTGAAGACACATGAGAGAGGTGTTTTTGTTTGTTTGTTTGTTTTACGTACTCTGCAAAAGATGAAAGCAATACCAAATTAATTACACCATTTATTAAACATGCATTTAGTGACTGTCACGAGTTCTGTGCAACCCAAAGACATGAATCAACACTTATGCTTTCTTAGAAGAAATAAAGAATAAACATAGCTTTAATGCTAAAAATAAAATCTTGTTATCAAAGTATTACTTATATTTTTCTGTTTTTCTCTAAGTGCCATTAATATTTTAATATTTTCCTAATGATCCATACTTAAAAACATATAGACCTGTCCCAGCTATATTCTCCAACATCACTTTCAAACAAGAAGAGAAAAGAAAGAGTTATGTCAATTTTCTATAAAGAAATAACAAAAAATCCCACCCCAACACACTTTGATACCTGAGTCAAAAAACAGAAATATTTTGTTTTTAGTCGTTTGTAGAATAAGCACAACAAAAGTCTGAAAAATAGGTAAATGAATTGATGTACAATGATTGTAATAGCTGTACTGATATCTAATTTTGTCATATTCACTGAAGCATAAAACAGAGATTTTATATCAACAAAATTATATTTTTTTAGAATTGTAACACTCCAAAGGGACTTAGAAAATATCTAGTCAAACTCTAATTTTTTATTTGTAGAAATTGAAACCCTGAGAAATTGGCTTTCTGATATCAAAATTTCTGGCACAGCACTAAAAGCTTGGTGCTTTAACACTCAGTTTTGTGTTTTTTAATTATCTCATGAAAGTTATTTCAAAGAAACTATAAGAGAAAAATCAACTAGATTATTTATTATCTCAGTATTTTTACATAACAAATGTCAGAAACATGTTTCTCAAAATCTCAACATAAAAATTGACATATATTCAAATAGTAAATGTACTTAAGGGGGAATTCTAGAATGTGCAATTAGTATTTTTAGAAAAGTTTCTCAAAAAGAAAGACTGGAATTCATTAATAATTTATTAGAGATTAGGAATTTAGGAACACACTGTTTAAAATATTTTAACATAAAGCATACTACTATGCTTTAATAGATTAAAAATATAGCACTGTGCCTCATAAAACTTTCATAGTAATAAATATAGCTATAAAAATTTAAAAATAATTTAACATGTTTTTAGTTAATTTAAATCCTCGAGGAGTTTTTATAAGCACTTTTTATAAAATAAGAAAAATAGGTAGGTGGTATTGCAACATAATACATTCATGGAAATGATATAGGGAGACAAAAATAGAAATTCCAAAAGATCACACACACACAAAAGCAAATTTCCTTTAACAATATTAAGAGTAAGCCTATTTTGTCATATAAAATTGATTAGTTTTAAATATATGTATTAAGTGGATTAGTATAGTTTGAAATTTCCCGATTTCTGTGAGGTAGAACTTGGAAAAGTATTGATAACAGGTTTTTGGAGACAGTCTGAGACAAAGCAAAATTAATCATTGCTTTCCAAGTCTAGCAAATGATACATTGAAAAATTATGTCCAAATTAACCTTTATAGATTTGTAGTAATTATCATATGCAGATTTTTATGTTTACCTGTCTAAAAGTCTAGAATAAGGTGAGATTAACACCAACTCTAATATGCATTATTTTTCTCAGCTTGGAAAGATATGGAAGAAGAGAAACTATTTAGTAAAACAAAAAGACTTTACTTTTTATATTTAGAATTGAAATAAAGTAAATTATGTTGTGTCAAGTCATTTTAGACAAAGTGTACTGGGAAAAAAGAGAAAGCAAAATGATTGCTTTACAGATGCCTACAGTTCACATGAAGTACTGATTGTGTGAGAGACACTGAAAATCATCCTGAGTTCTGTTAAATGTTTTTGCTGGTATATTAATAATAAATAAAAACCTATCAAGATTGCTTGAATTGGTGTGGAACTCTAATATTCACAATATTCCAGCTGAGTTTAAATATCACTCTGCAGTTCTGAGGTGTTCACTTATTATAAGAGCAGCACAGTAACAGAAATACATCATTTCTTTAACCATTTAATTTTTGTGTCTATAACTTTGCATTTTTTATATCTTAAAGAAAAGAATGTTTTAGGAGTAAAGACCACAGATTCTTTCTAAATTAAGATAAATAAATGTAACAGTATGTCCCTGATCTGTGTATTATAACAACATACAAAATGACACCATATATATATATATATATATATATATGTGTATATATATGTGTGTATATATATATATATTTTTTTTTCCAAAGTCCTTTTTTCTTATTTTCAGAAAAAGAAAGCTTAACGTAAACTATTGATTAAAAAAATAACAACAACAAACTAAACCAGAACTCTAAAAAGCAATTGAGAATAAATGTTAAGTAACTAACTCTATATTGTCCCTTTCTATGAAATAGCTCTTGCTCATTCAAATCTCCTGCAAATTTTGAATAAGCCTTATCTGGGAATTTTAAAATAACTGGTTTTTAAGTTAATTATAGCATTCTCTATGTTTGCAAAAATCTAATTTGACTTAAAAGTGTACATTAAATTAATGATTTCAATATTTTATTGGTTCATATTACAAAAATTATCTTGTTTATGGTAGTTTTTTCATTTTTAACATTAAAATTTAAAATTGCTTAAGCAGTTCTAAATATTGGATTTGAAATAGATACTCTAGATTTCAGTGAATGCTTTTGTTATTTCTCCTGATTCTTACTTCATCTAGATCATCTGCTTACTCTTTCTTGTCATTTATAACATGGATGTTTTTGAAGATACAGACCTTTCTTTATATAGAAATATGTATTTTTGGAAAGAAAAATTACAAATCCACAATAATACTTCCATAATAGTACTTTAATCTTTATAAGATTTAAAGTTTATTTGATCTTGATTTTTTTTAACTGAAAAATTTGGTTTATAACAATATTAACGTAATTACTTATTGTCATTATTCTATACAGTAAATTCCTTTAAAATAGTAATACTAATAATACTCCCACACTTAGACTACTGAATGATATTATCTACTTCTTTGCACTTCTAATTTATTTTAAAGTCACTTTAAGTAATATATTTCTCTATGTGGCTATGTCACCCCCTAGATATACAGTTGGGTTTCTGTTTCTCTTCAGTTTGGGGGAGGGGCCTTCTGTAAATTTAAATTTCCTTTGTGAATATGTAAAATAATCGTATCTTTTCTAAACCAAAGCTATGTAACAAAGTATATTCAGAGAAGGCACCCTTTCGTCATTGCTTCTTCACCCTGTTCTTTCCCTTCCTCTATAGATAATCATTTTTATTAATTTGCAAATTGAGTAATGTTTTGTTTTGCCTTTTTATTTCTTAGTTTCCATTTGCTTATGTTATGTTTGGGATATCCATTTGGTATCAGCCTGAGCTGGTGTAGAAATTGTCAGGATTAGGCCCCTGTAGATTGAAGACGAAAAGTCTTCAAATGAAATGGTCTCCATATTGGCCAGAATTTTTCTTTCTTTCTCCTCTCACTGCATCTCTACCTGTTCTTTCTAAATTCAATGCATGACTTTTTGCTTCTCTTCTTCACGGATACTAGTTGCTTCTCCTGGGAGGTTCTCACTTTGTTTCTATTACAGATGAAGTTCATAAGAAGAGTCACATTAATATTTTGGACACATTTTTTGCGTATTGATGTCAACAGCTTCCTGACCTTGTATTGTTCTATCTGAAAAATCTAAGGTTTGAACTGCAGACCATCAATTTGTAACTTTTGCATTTCTTGAATTTTAGTTTTCCCAAATAAAATATAATTGTGAATTCATTTGAAGCAAGGGATGTTGTAAAGAAAGCAGTATTCCTTTTGAGAGCGATCATGACTTAATAAAATAGCTATGTGATCCCACTTACCATATGAGGGCAACCCCATGGTTTGGACTTCACCTTTCTGTTCCTTTCACCACTGATCGTGATGGTACCTTATAGATAAATTCCTCTTAGTTTGTGTGTTAGGGTTCTCCAGAGAAAAAGAAGCAATAGGAGAGAGATCTGAAGAGATTTATTATGAGGAATTGACTCCTGCATTTATGGAGGCCAAGAAGTCCCATGATCATCTCTGCAAGACAGAGACCCAGGGAAGCCAGAGGTATAATTCCAGTCCAATTCCAGAGGCCTAAAAACAGGGAGCTGATGGTGTAAATCTCAGTCCAAGGGCAAGAGAAGACTGACATCCCAGCTCAAACAGGCAGGAAGACAGCAAAAAGGGGTGAACTCCTCCTCCAATCCACTCTTTTATTTTATTCAGGCCCTCCAAGATTGGATGATGTCCACACACATTGAGAAGGGTGATCTATTTTATGGAGTCCACTTATTTAAATGCTAATCTCATCCAGAAACATTCTCTCAGACATACCTGGAAATTGCATTTAATCTGGACACCCCTTTCAAGTTGACACACAAAATTAACCATCACAATTTGTTTCCCCACTAAAAACTCAGCTTCGTGAATGCAGGGACCACATTCGATGTGTTCCTAGTTCTATCCCTAGCACCTAGCCACACTGCCAGAGCCACTCTTTTTTCATACGTAGAGCTCCTTCCCACTGAAATTCAGCTGCTTTCTTGGGAGTCAGGAGCTGTTTCATATACAAATTCCTTAAGAAGAGGTATGCAGATAAATGAGGTGACCTTTACAGCAAAAATACAAGAGAAACTCTTTTACTTAGAAATGCAGCATTTTATCTTATATACCCAACCCATCCATATACTCTTTTTAAATTAATTTTTATTGGAGTATGGTTGCTTTACAATGTTGTTAGCTTCCACTGCACAACAAAATGAATCAGCCATACACATACAGATATCCCCTCTATCCATATACTCTTGGCAACAACTTGCTTCCTCAACTCATTTCTCTTCTACAAACCTATTCCCTCCCCAGTTGTTGAAATTTTAGTTACTAGAATCATGAATTTCTCAAGCTACAAACATAGGATCCTGCATCCAGTTGTTTACAACGTGGTATCTTTCAGGATTATTTCTTCAGTTCAACCATTTTTTAATGTACACCTGCTTCCTCTAACTTAGCTGACATCTATTATTTCTTGCCTAATCACTTTCAACAGACTTTTGTCCAGTCTCCCTATAGCTGACCTCTCTTTTTACTCTTCTCTCTGCCTTAAAGAAGCTTGATTTTCTTTGTATAAAACATATCTTTCATATTACTCCTTGGTTTTTAAAAATATGCTTTTTTTAACATACAGGATTATGTCTAATATTTCTAACTTGGAAATATAATCATTCAGAATTTTTCCCTACCTACCTGTTCATTTATTTTCTATTTTGTGACCTATGTTGCAAGCTTAGTAAATCTCTATTAATTTCCTTTATATATGGTGTTCTTATGATTCTTTGCCTCTCAATGTACACTTCTATTTAAAAAACCCTATCTTGCTCTCTGCCTGAAAGATACCTACTTATTTTTCAAAGCACAGATAAATTATCATATTTTACTTTAATAATGCCATATTCTACAGAGAATTAGTTGCCTCATTTTCTCTAACAATGATATCAACAATAATAATCACAGACTTTTATGTGCTATTTACTTCCTATCATTTAAGAATTTAAGAATTTTATCAAATTCTTAAAACCACTCTTTCAGGTGATAAAGCTGAGGTTCTGAAGTACTACTTAATTCAGCCAAGATAATATAAGCTGAGGCCCTACTACTTAATCAGTCCTTTGAAAAACTCTTTGAATGAATGAGTCCTTAAATGAGTAGATTTGCAAAGAATTCTTTCATATTTAGATATATATCCATTCTGCTCACTGTACATTGTTTATTTAGCCCTGCTTCTTCTCATCCATTTGCTTATCCCCCTGTTGATCTAAAAAGACATTCTTTCTTACTACATTATTTTACCTTATTTCCACCCTAATTTATCTGAGATAACTTGAAAAGAAGTAGACCTTCTAAAATCTCTATTTCCTGTTCTTACCCATACCCAAAATGGGTTATCTGTGTCCGTAAGCAACGTGTGGCTCCCAGTCTCTGGTTCTCATAGATGTTTTCAATTAATTTCCCTATCAACCTTTTAATCTTCTATTGGCCACCTACTTCTCTTGGCTTCCAGGGTCTGAATTTTGATCTGTTGCTTTGAATTAGAGTTACACCCCCTCTGTCTCTCTTGATTTCTTTATTACTATATTTGTTACCATATAGGCTATGTATGATTATGTATATGGTAACAATGAGCCCTGGACATTCAATGGCTGAAATAAGGTAGATGCTTACTTATTTTTCACATACGTCTAAGGCTATGTTGGCTCAATTCTAGGGCATTATTCAGGAACCAAGATCTCTTAAAAATCTGCCATTCCCAAGGATATCCTGGTCTGCATTGTCCAAGATAAAGTACTACCAGATCTGTGTTCTAACCTTTTGTCTGGGGGAAACAGAGAGTGCAATGCAATGATATGTTAAAATTTGCACATACTACCTCTGTTCATATCCCATTGGTGTGGACACAGTCATAGGACCTTACCAAACTGCAAGAGACATTGTGAAATCTAGTCACTAAGTAGAACTTTTGAAAGGGAGAAAGAGAATAGAAACTAAAAGATAATCAGAAGTGCTCACTATGCTTACATATTATTCTGGAATGATGCTAATTTAACCTGTAGTTATCCAGTTATATAGTAGGAAATTCCACACTTGAACCAGAAAATCCAGAGATTGGCACAGTCATTTAAAAACTTTGGATTTTGGACATGACGTTTTCTGAACTTCATTTTTCAAGCTGAAAGTAGAATTTGTAGAAATGCTATCAATATATACATTGAGCTAATTTGAAGTATTAGCCATTGCATGTTTTAGGAATATCAAGAATGGTGACAAGAAAAGTTGTTCTACATCTTTATACTCATTGATTTACCAACTCATTTTTATTACAGAGATGACTATGATATAAAGGCAAAGTGATTTGAAATATTGTGCAATATTTAGTAATATGTTCTATTACTAAAAGGAAGAGGGAGAGAAAGGATATTGGGCTAATTAATACTTTAAGAAAAAAAATCTAAAATTACCAGTATTTCATGATTATTTAATATCTACCATAGACTTGTTCTATGATTTTGAACATTCTCTCTGTTCTCTCATGGCCTCAGTTTTCTTTTTTACTAACTGAGATGGTTAGGCCAGATGATCCCTAAGTTTCTTCCCTTTTCTAACACTTCTGATTCTATCGTCTCATTAAAAATCTTTATTAAAATTTTTATAAGATGAAGAGTTTCAAGATGGCCGAAGAGTAAGACACGGAGATCACCTTCCTCCCCACAAATACATCAGAAATACATCTACATGTGGAACAACACCTACAGAACACCTACTGAATGCAGGCAGAAGACCTCAGACCTCCCAAAAGGCAAGAAACTCCCCACCTACCTGGTCTGAGCTGTGTGGATAACAGGCTCTTGGTGCTCCAGCCAGGTGACAGGGCTGTGCCTCTGAGGTGGGAGAGCCATGTTCAGGATAGTTGTCCACCAGAGACCTCCCAGCTCCATGTAATATCAAATGGCGAAAATCTGCCAGAGATCTCCATCAATGCCAAGACCCAGCTACACTCAACGACCAACAAGCTACAGTGCTGGACACACTATGCCAAACAACTAGCAAGACAGGAACACAACCCCACCCATTAGCAGAGAAGCGGCCTAAAATCATAATAAGGTCACAGACACCCCAAAACACACTGCCAGACTTGGACCTGCCCACCAGAAAGACAAGATCTGGCCTCATCCACCAGAACACAGGCAGTAGTCCCCTCCACCAGGATGCCTGCACAACACACTGAAACAACCTTAGCCACTGTGGGCAGACACCAAAAACAATGGTAACTATGAACCCGCAGCCTGTGAAAAGGAGACCCCAAACACAGTAAGTTAAGTAAAATGAGAAGACAGAGAAATACACAGCAGATGAAGGAACCAAGGTAAAGACCCACCAGATCTAACAAACGAAGAGGAAATAGGCAGTCTACCTGAAAAAGAATTCAGAACAATGATAATAAAGATGATCCAAAATCTTGGAAATAGAATGGAGAAAATACAAGAAACATTTAACAAGGACCTAGAAGAACTAAAGAGCAAACAAACAGTGATGAACAACACAATAAATGAAATTAAAAGTTCTCTAGAAGGGCTCAGTAGCAGAATAACTGAAGCAGAAGAAAGGATAAGTGACCTGGAAGATAAAATAGTGGAAATAACTACTGCAGAACAAAAGAAAGGAAAAAGAATGAAAAGAATTGAGGACAGTCTCAGAGACCTCTGGGACAACATGAAACGAACCAACATTCGAATTATAGGGGTCTCAGAAGAAGAAGAGAAAAAGAAAGGGACTGAGAAAATATTTGAAAAGATTTAGTTGAAAACTTCCCTAATATGGGAAAGGAAATAGTTAATCAAGTCCAGAAAACACAGAGGGTCCCATACAGGATAAATCCAAGGAGAAACACACCAAGACACTTATTAATCAAACTATCAAAAATTAAATACAAAGAAAAATATTAAAAGCAGCAAGGGAAAAACAACAAATAACACATAAGGGAATCCTCATAAGGCTAACAGCTGATCTTTCAGCAGAAACTCTGCAAGCCAGAAGGGAGTGGCAGGGCATATTTAAAGTGATGAAGGAGAAAAACCTACAACCAAGATTACTCTACCCAGCAAGGATCTCATTCAGATTTGACAGAGAAATTGAAAGCTTTACAGACAAGCAAAAGCTAAGAGAATTCAGCACCACCAAACCAGCTTTACAACAAATGCTAAAGGAACTTCTCTAGGCAAGAAACACAAGAGAAGGAAAACACCTACAATAACAAACCCAAAACAATTAAGAAAATGGTAATAGGAACATATATATCGATAATTACCTTAAATGTAAATGGATTAAATGCTCCATCCAAAAGACATAGACTGGCTGAATGGATACCAAAACAAGACCTGTATATATGCTGTCTACAGGAGTCCCACTTCAGACCTAGGGACACATACAGACTGCAAGTGAGGGGATGGAAAAAGATACTGCATGTAAATGGAAATCAAAAGAAAGCTGGAGTAGCAGTTCTCATACCAGACAAAATAGAGTTTAAAATAAAGACTACTACAAGACACAAAGAAAGACACTACATAATGATCAAGGGAAGAATCCAAGAAGAAGATATAAGAACTGTAAATATTTATGCACCCAACTAAGGAACACCTCAATACATAAGGCAAATACTAACAGCCATAAAAGGGGAAATCGACAGTAACACAATCATAGTAGGGGACTTTAACACCCCACTTTCACCAATGGACAGATCATCCAAAATGAAAATAAATAAGGAAACACAAGCTTTAAATGATACATTAAACAAGATGGACCTAATTGATCTTTATAGGACATTCCATCGAAAAACAACGGAATAAATTTTCTTCTCACGTGCTCATGGAACTTTCTCCAGGATAGATCATATCTTGGGTCACAAATGAAGCCTTGGTAAATTTAAGAAAATTGAAATCATATCAAGTATCTTTTCTGACCACAACACTATGAGACTAGAAATCAATTACAGGAAAAAATCTGTAAGAAATACAAACACTTGGTGGCTAAACAACACATTACTTAATAAACAAGAGATCACTGAAGAAATCAAAGAGGAAATCAAAAAATACCTACAAACAAATGACAATGAAAACATGATGACCCAAAACCTATGGGATACAGCAAAAGGAGTTCTAAGAGGGATGTTTATAGCAATACAATTCTACCTTAAGAAACAAGAAACATCTCAAATAAACAACCTAAACTTACACCTAAAGCAATTAGACAAAGAAGAACAAAAAACCCCAACGTTACCAGAAGGAAAGAAATCATAAAGATCAGATCAGAAATACATGAAAAAGAAATGAAGGAAATTATAGCAAAGATCAATAAAACTGAAAGCTGTTTCTTTGAGAAGATAAACAAGATTGATAAACCATTAGCCAGACATATCAAGAAAAAAAGGGAGAAGACTCAAATCAATAGAAGTAGAAATGAAAAAGGAGAAGTAACAACTAACACTGCAGAAATACAAACGATCAGGAGAGATTAATACAAGCAACTCTATGCCAATAAAATGAACAACCTGGAAGAAATGGACAAATTCTTAGATATGCACAACCTTCCAAGACTAAACCAACGAGAAATGGAAAATATGAACAGACCAATCACAAATAATGAGATTGAAACTGTGATTAAAAATCTTCCAACAAACAAAAGACCAGGATCAGATGGCTTCACAGGAGAATTCCATCAAACATTTAGAGAAGAGCTAATACCTATCCTTCTCAAACTCTTCCAAAATATAGCAGAGGAAGGAACACTCCAAAACTCCTTCTATGAGGCCACTATCACTCTGATACCAAAACCAGAAAAAGATGTCACAAAGAAAGAAAACTACAGGCCAATATCACTGATGAAGATAGATGCAAAAATCCTCAACAAAATACTAGGAAACAGAATCCAACAGCACATTAAAAGGATCATACACTATAATCAAGTGAGGTTTATCCCAGGAATGCAAGGATTCTTCAGTATACACAAATCAATCAACGTGATACACCATATTAACAAATCGAAGGAGTAAAGCCATTTGATCATCTCAATAGATGCAGAAAAAGCTTTTGACAAAATTCAACACTGATTTATGATAAAAACCTCCAGAAAGTAGGCATAGAGGGAACTTTCCTCAAAATAATAAAGGCCATAAATGACAAACCCATAGCCAACATCATCCCCAATGGTGAAAAACTGAAACCATTTCCACCAAGATCAGGAACAAGACAAGGTTACCCACTCTCACCACTATGATTCAACATAGTTTTGGAAGTTTTAGCCACAGCAATCAGAGAAGACAAAGAAATAAAAGGAATACAAATTGGAAAAGAAGAAGTAAAGCTGTCACTGTTTGCAGATGACATGATACTATATATAGAGAATCCTAAAGATGCTACCAGAAAACTACTAGAGCTAATCAATGAATTTGGTAAAGTAGCAGGATACAAAATTAATGCACAGAAATCTCTTGCATTCCTGTACACTAATGATGAAAAATCTGAAAGTGAAATTAAGAAAACATTCCCATTTACCAATGCAACAAAAAGAGTAAAATACCTAGGAATAAAGCTACTTAAGGAGAAAAAAGACCTGTATGCAGAAAATTATAAGACACTGATGAAAGAAATTAAAGATGATACAAATAGATGGAGAGATATACCATGTTCTTGGATTGGAAGAATCAACATTGTGAAAATGACTCTACTACCCAAAGCAATCTACAGATTTCAGTGCAATCCCTATCAAACTACCAATGGCATTTTTCACAGAACTAGAACAAAAAATTTCACAATTTGTTTGGAAACACAAAAAACCCCGAATAGCCAAAGCAATCTTGAGAAAGAAAAACGGAGCTGGAGGAATCAGGCTCCCTGACTTCAGACTATACTACAAATCTACAGTAATTAAGAGAGTATGATACTTGCACAGAAACAGCAATATAGATCAGTGGAACAGGATAGAAAGCCCAGAGATAAACCCACACACATATGGTCACCTTATCTTTGGTAAAGGAGGCAAGAATATACAGTGGACAAAAGACAGCCTCTTCAATAAGTGGTGCTGGGAAAACTGGACAACATGTAAAAGAGTGAAATTAGAACACTCCCTAACACCATACACAAAAATAAACTCAAAATGGATTAAAGATATAAATGTAAGGCCAGACAGCATCAAACTCTTAGAGAAAAACATAGGCAGAACACTCTGTGACATAAATCACAGCAACATACTTTTTGACCCACCTCCTAGAGAAATGGAAAGAAAAACAAAAATAAACAAATGGGATCTAATGAAACTTCAAAGCTTTTGCACAGAAAAGGAACCCATAAACATGATGAAAAGACAACCCTCAGAATGGGAGAAAATATTTGCAAATGAAGCAACTGACAAAGGATTATTCTCCAAAATTTACAAGCAGCTCATGCAGCTCAATATCAAAAAAACAAACAACCCAATCCAAAAATCGGCAGAAGACCTAAATAGACATTTTCCCAAAGAAGATATACAGATTGCCAACAGACACATGAAAGAATGCTCGACATCATTAATCATTAGAGAAATGCAAATCAAAACTACAATGAGATATCATCTCACACCAGTCAGAATGGCCATCATCAAAATATCTACAAACAGTAAATGCTGGAGAGGGAGTGGAGAAAAGGGAACCCTCTTGCACTGTTGGTGGGAATGTAAATTGATACAGCCACTATGGAAAACAGTATAGAGGTTCCTTAAAAAACTAAAAATAGAACTACCATACAACCCAGCAATCCCATTACCGGGCATATACCCTGAGAAAACCATAATTCAAAAAGAGTCATGTACCACAATATTCATTGCAGCACTATTTACAATAGCCAGGACATGGAAGCAGCCTGAGTGTCCATCGACAGATGAATGGATAAAGAAGATGTGGCACATATATACAATATAATATTATTCAGCCATATAAGGAAACAAAATTGAGTTATTTGTAATGAGGTGGATGGACCTAGAGTCTGTCATACAGAGTGAAGTAAGTCAGAAAGAGTAAAACAAATACTGTATGCTAACACATATATATGGAATCTAAAAAAAGAAAAAAAAAATGGTCAGAAGGACCTAGGGGCAAGACAGGAATAAAGATGCAGAGCTACTAGAGAATGGACTTGAGGATATAGGGTTGGCGGGGGGTAAGCTGGGACAGCGTGAGAGTGTGACATGGACATATATACACTACCAAACGTAAAATAGATAGCTAGTGAGAAGCAGCCGCATAGCACAGGGAGATCAGCTCGGTGCTTTGTGACCACCTAGAGGGGTGGGATAGGGAGGGTTGGAGGGAGGGAGATGCAAGAGGAAATAGATATGGGGTCATGTGTATATGTATAACTGATTCACTTTGTTATAAAGCAGAAACTAACACACCACTGTAAAGCAATTATACTCCAATAAAGATGTTAAGAAAATTTTTTAAAGAAATAATATGGTATTCTTATTGCAAGGCTATGTGCTATAGGTTGAGAATTAACTGAACAAAACGGTCCTAAACTAACATAATATTTTAAGTGAACTATACTTTAATAAAAAACAAACAAAAACCAGGCCAAGATTCCTCTGTTTAAGGAGCATGCATTCTAATGAGAAGTTTGGTAATGAAAATTCAGGGAAAATAATTATGGGGCAATTAATAACCGAAGGCATCAAAGTCATGCTTAGTAGAAAAGAGAAAATGGGCATATTTACATGAATATGATTTTCAATAACATAAAGTATTGTATTATATACATAGTTTGCTAAACACTTAGGTCTTAGGATAATTTATAATTAAAACACAGCTTCAATGTATCCTTACTGGATTTACTCATACATTCTACCTTATCCCACGCCTATCCCTCCCCCACCTGTAAAACACATCATATAAATTTCCATGGAATAATGTCAAAGAAGAAACAGACATAATATTCTGCATTCTCTTACTCTGGAAGGAATCTGTTAGAGTGTGCAGTGATACCCAGACTGCTGTTACATTTACGTCTACCAATGATTCATTATTAGTAAGTCTCTCATACTGAATGACACTAGAAATAAGAATTATTCTTTATTGAATCCAAATATTGCCTCTAAAATATTCTGTCTCTGGTAACACTTTGCTTCATAGCATCATTATAGGATGTTAGTTAAATGTGCCAATAAAAACGTTATAGCACAATAAATTTTAAATATACATGTTAAGTGTAATTTGACATGGCTCGATATTTTAAAATATGCATTTCACTATATCTTTGTTCCAAGACACTTCTCAAACTTTGGGTTACTGGCAAACTGAATAAGTGAAAATTTATTAACTACCATTTAGTCCTTTTCAATTATTCCACATTAACTTTCTTCTTTTTAAATTTTTATTTTATATTGGAGTATAGTTGATTAACAATATTGTGTTAGTTTCAGGTGTACAGCAAAGTGATGCAGTTATACATATACAAGTATCTATTCTTTTGCAAATTCTTTTCCCCTTTAAGTTATTACAGAATATTGAGCAGAATTCCCTGTGCTATACAGTATGTCCTTGTTGGTTATCCATTTTAAATATAGTAGTGTGTACATGTCAATCCCAAAGTCCCAATCTAAAGTACGTTGAGAGGAACCCAGATATACATTTTCTATTTTGTCATTTAATCTTAGTATTAATCTCTAACTTGGCATTATCATGATAAAAACTAATCTTTATGGAGCTGTGTGCCAGTTGTAGCACTAAATTATCTCTTAATACACATCCAGCCTGATGAGTTAAGTTTTATTATCATGCTTACTCTACATATGAGGGAAGTGAAGCTTGCACAGATGAGGAAACTTGCCCAAATAATTTTACTTAAGTATAAAGTCAGGTACTCTAGATCCTGAACCTTAACCATGATAATTCCCTTCTTAGGGATTGTGACAGAGAAATTAATGCAAGTTTATGTTTATAACTATACTCTATGGCTATATCCTAGTCCATTCAAAAAGATGCTAAAATCCACGATTTCTCTGAGAAATGATGCTAACACTATATCGGTTTTAAAAAAAATAATTTTAGAGGATCTTTTGATAACTAAATAAGGCCACTGTATTAACATTCTGTGATACTCACATATATGTGAATGGATGAGGCAACCATTCATTTAAAGTCAATATACTATGCATGTTATTTTTATATAGAGAAAATATTTTATAGTGACAAGTCTTAAGAAATTCTTAGGCACCCAAATATCTCCAAGTTGAGACTATCATGTTTTCAGTAAAACACTAGTTCAATCAATTCTGTCCATTTTTATATTTGGCTTCTTTCTCCTTTAAAATTTCAACTTCTGTTAGCGGTGTATATATATTATTTTGAAAATACCAAAAACTACCTTATTAGATAAGATGTTGGCTAAGTTCTTTAACCGAAAACAGATAGCAGTGGCTTAAACAAGATAATGTAAATATTCTTCTGTTCTAAAAATTCAAAATGCTGCCAGATGACCTGGAGGGAGAGAGGTATCTTCTATATTGTTGCTTTACAGTTCCTTAGGATGTTGACCTTACCATGACACATCTGAATCAGATTGAATGTCAGAAAGCAGACTTGAGTGGTGAGCATTTTTCTTTCACAGGAATGATTATAAAATTGCATTCATTATTTCTGTTCCCATCTTATTGGACGTAAGTTAGACATATGACAATTCTCATTTGCAAAGGAGTCTTGCTAATATAGTCTCTAATTGGGTGTTTGTGTGCCCAGCTGAAACTATCAATGCTCTATTATTAAAAGAAAAGGAAAATAGATATTGGCATAGGTAACCATTAAATAATTTATAATCTTTAATATTAATTTCTAGTTAGTATGGATAGTACTGAAATAAACATCTGAAATACATTAATCATTCCTCAGGTTTGATGATACCTTATAGAATTCAAAAATGTAAATTCAGGTTAATCAGTTTAGCAAACAAAACAAAATTGAAATAGTTCCCAAATATATTTTTCAATAAAAGTACTAATTTATGCTTGAATATAATTTATGCTTGAAAACTATGATATATTCCAGGATATATTTATAACTCTTTAAAAATGCTATAGGCAAAATCCTTTTAAAAAAGTACATTAGTTTCCTTTTTAATTATTATATATTTCTACATTAATTGGCCAATTTTTCTTGTTCTCCACTCTGTGTTTTCATGCATTTTATGTGGAATTTAATGATTCATACTAATGTATATGAATTTCATATATATCATGGATATTAATGCTTCACCAATTATATTTTTAAAAAAATACTCTTCTAGTTTGAGCTCTGCTTCTTATTAACTTACTGCTTTTCTGTGATGCTTTAGAACTTTAAAAGCTTTCTGTTTCCAGTAGTCAACTCCATCAATAATATTCTTTCAGGGTCTTTTTTTTTTTCCCTTTTTCCCCAGTTTTATTGAGATATAATTGACATACAACACTGAATAAGTTTAAGATGTACAGCACAATGATTTGACTTGCATACATTGTGATATGATTACCACAGTAAAGTTAGTTAACATCCATCATCCCATATAGACGCAAAAAAAGAAAAAAATTCCTTTTGATGAGAACTCAGGATTTATTTCTTTAATAACTTTCATATACATCACACAGCAGTGTTAACTATAGTGATCATGGTGTACATTACATCTCTAGTACTTACTTATCTTATAACTGGAAGTTTGTACTGTTTGACCACCTTCATCCAATTGCCTCTCCCTCTACACCCCACCTCTGATAACCACAAAACTTCTCTCTTTTTCTATGAATTTCTTTTCTTTTTAAAAATTTTCCACACATAAGTGAGATTATACAGTATTTGTCTTTCTCTTTCTGCCTTATTTCACTTAGAATAAGGCCCTCAAAATCTATCGATGTTGTCACAAATGACATGATTTCCTCCATTTTTATGGCTGAAAAATAAACAATTGTGTGTGTGTGTGTGTGTGTGTGTATATATATACATATATATATATACATATATATATACATATAGACAACTTCTTTATCCATTCATCCATTAATAGATACTTAGGTTGTTTCCAACTCTTGGTTATTGTAAATAATGCTGCTATGAACATGTGGGGTGTATCCCTTCGACATATTGTTTTAGTTTCCTTCAGATACACAGCTGATCCTTGAACAACAGGTCTGAGCTGTGGGAGTCTACCTATACGCAGGTATTTTCAATAAATACATACAGAACTATTAAGGTCTGTGGTTGGTTTAAACAGAGGTTTAAAAAATATGTAATTATACATAAATGCTAAGGTACATTTTTTTCACTTATTAACATATCTTGAGATGCACAAGAGGTTTGATGTCATAGTTTGATTGGTGACGTTTCTTTCTTAGTGGTTCACTAATATTAGTGCATCTCATAATAAGTGTCCCATAAGTGTGATGAAATATAGCATAGTAAAGCACTCAGAATAAGCACCTAGCTCTTACTTGCTGTACCATACTAATCACAGAGCAAGCAATATATATATATATGTGTGTATACATATATATGTGTGTGTGTGTATGTGTATATATATATATATATATATATATATATATATATATATATATATATATATATATATCTTGCAAAATGATCTTGCCCCTAAGGGGCTTGTAATCTACTTTGGCAGAAGAAAAATAATACATGTGAGCTCACTTTCTCAATAACATCTATTTAAACCTTTTCAATTTTCTCTAGTCTTTTCTCTCTTAATTTCTGTCTCCCCATTACTGTGCCTTTGGGCACCAAGTTCAAAGGGAAACAAAAAGAAAAGTTCTACCACTATATACTGTCAAAAATAGCAGAAAAATAGAGTAAAGTAAAATAATTTTCAATTAAAAATGGTTAAACTAGTAACTGATTTTTTATTAAAGAGAACCCAAGTAGGTCTAGGTCTGAGGTCTACTTGTCATCTCTTTTTCTATATATTTGATCCCTAGGGGAATATTACCTAGTCTCAAGAACTTTTATATCTTCTACACAATGAGAACTCCCAAATTAAATCACTATTCTGCTTCTCTTCCCTAAAAGTTAAACATATGTCTAACGACCTAGATAGTATATCTATATGAATTTTTCATGTTAATTGATTTTTTATTGACATATAGTTGATTTACAACGTTATGTTAATTTCTGCTGTACAGCAAAGTGATTCAGTGTTTTATATATGTCTATATATACATTCTTTTTAATATTCTTTTTTATTATGGTTTATCACAGTATATCGAATATAGTTCCTTGTGCTATATAGTAGGACCTTGTTGTGTATCCATTCTGTATATATTAGTTCACATCTGCTAACCCCAAACTCCCACTCTCTCCTTCCCCCACTCCCCCTCCCTTGTGGCAACCACAAGTCTTTTCTCTATGTCTGTGATTCTGTTTCTGTTTCATAAATAAGTTCGTTTCTGTCATATTTTATTTTGTTTTTGGGGGGGATTATTAATAAATTTATTTATTTAGTTATTTTTGGCTGTGTTGGGTCTTTGTTGCTGCAGGTGGGCTTTCTCTAGTTGTGGTGAGCTGGAGCTACTCTTCGTTGTGGTGCATGGGCTTCTCATTGTGGTGGCTTCTCTTGTTGCGGAGCACAGGCTCTAGGCATGCAGGATTCAGTAGTTGTGGCCCGCGGCCTCAGTAGTTATGTCTCACGGGCTCTAGAGCACAGGCTCAGTAGTTGTGGCTCGTGGGCTTAGTTGTTCCGCGGCATGTGGGATCTTCCCAGACCAGGGCTGGAACCCGTGTCCCCTGCATTGGCAGGTGGATTCTTAACCACTGCGCCACCAGGGAAGTCCTGTGTCATATTTTAGATGTTAACAGATATCTCAAACCAAAAATGTCTGAAAGCTTGTTGGGTATTTATACACATCACAGCAAAAACAAGCAAAGCTGGCTTCTCCCTCAGAAATTGTGGCAACAGTATCATTCTAAGTAAACAGGGTAAAAGTCCTATAGTCATTTTTGCCTCCTCTTTACCTCTTACATCCAATCCCTGAACAAATTATGTCAGATCTCCCTTCAAAATGAATGCAGAGGCTCCTGCCATTGACCATGATAGAGATACTGGTCTAGGATTAGACTTCCCTTGTAAAACACTGGAAACTGTACAAAATACATGACATAACTATTTTTTTTAGATATTGGAAAATAGGAAATGTGGAAATGTGTCTCTTATGAAAAAATAAAGAAATTAAATGAGACTTATGTTTACACAGGATCTTAACCTGGAGGAAATTTATAAAACACAGTGCAGCAAGGAGAAATACAAGCAGGATATATGAGTTTTATTGAGGTGAGGAAACAGATCTGAGTTCGGGGAGGCTGAGGAAGCTAAACTTTTCAGGGAGTAGTACTGGATAAAAGGTTAGCTATTTAGGGAGTGCCTGGAGTCTTTGGCTGTATATATGTATAATCTATAAGGACAGGCAAACAGAAACTACTGGGAAACTATAATCTCAGGAACTCGCAGAGCTCAAACAGGGTTGAAAGTTGTTAGAATTCCAACCAGCCAGAGTGGAGAAACCTCAGTGAATACTAAAGGCAGTCAGGTGAGAGCCAGAAAGTTCGTGCCTTATATAGAGCACTAAAACAGCCCTAGAATAAACGTTTTACCAGACCTCCCATAACAAAGCTGAAACCATCACTAATATGGATTAATATCGTTCTCAGGTAAAATAGTTGCTGGTAAGAGTAAAAGTCAACACTCTTCTAAGAAGAAAAAAAAATAACAACTATATATTGTGAGTATTATTATTCACAATATATAGCACCCAGTAAAAATTACTAGAGATATAAAGATCAGGGTAATATGGACAAAGTGCATAAAATATTAAAGGTTAATAAAGTGAGGAAAATTTGATTGAACACAAGTAACTATACAAAATTAATGAAAACTAAAGATACATGTATGCTCCAAAAGTTTGAAAGAGTGTTTTTTTGTTTTTGTTTTTTTTTTTTACTGGTTTTCTAACTTACAATTCTTTGTTCAAATACCTATGATTCAAATATTTGTCTTTCTCTGTCTGACTTACTTCACTTAGTATTATAATCTCTAGGTCCATCCATGTTGCTGCAAATGGCATTATTTTGTTCTTACTTATGCCTGAGTAATATTCCATTGTATATATGTACCACATCTTCTTTACCCATTCCTCTGTTGATGGACATTTAGGTTGCTTCCATGTCTTGGCTGTTGTAAATAGTGCTGCAATGAACATTGGGGCGCATGTATCTTTTAGAAGTGTGGTTTTCTATGGATATATGCCAGGGAGTGGGGTTGCTGGATGGTATAGCCGTTCTATTTTTAGTTTTTTAAGGAAACTTTGTACTGTTCTCCATAGTGGTTGTACCACTTTACATTCCCACCAGTGGTGTAGGAGGATTCCCTTTTCTCCATACCCTCTCCAGCATTTATTTTTTGTAGACTTTTTGATGATGGCCATTCTGACAGATGTGAGGTGATACCTCATTGTAGTTTTGATTTGCATTTCTCTAATAATTAGGGATGTTGAGAATCTTTACATGTGCTTTTTGGCCATCTGTATGTCTTCTTTGGAGAAATGTCTATTTAGTTCTTCTGCCCATTTTTTGATTGGGTGTTTTTTTTTGTTTGTTTCTTTTTTTTGACATAGAGCTGCATGAGCTGTTTGTATAATTTGGAGATTAATCCCAGGTTGGTTGCTTCGTTTGCAAATATTTTTTCCCATTCTGTGGGTTGTCGTTTTGTTTTGTTTATGGTTTCCTTTGCTGTGCAAAACTTTTAAGTTTCATTAAGTCTCATTTGTTCATTTTTGGTTTTACTTTCATTACTCTAGGAGGTGGATCCAAAAAGATAATGCTGCGATTTATGTCAAAGACGGTTCTGCCTATGTTTTCCTCTAAGAGTTTTATAGTATCTGGCCTTACATTTGGGTCTTTGATCCATTTTGAGTTTATTTGTGTGTATGGTGCTAGGGAGTATTCTAATTTCATTCTTTTACATGTAGCTGTCCAGTTTTTCCAGCACCACTTATTGAAGAGACCATCTTTTCTCCATTCTATATTCTTGCCTCCTTTGTCATAGATTAATTGACCACAGGTGCATTGGTTTATTTCTGAGCTTTCTATCCTGTTTCATTGATCTATACTTCTGTTTCTGCACCAGTACCATACTGTCTTGATGACTGTAGATTTGTAGTATAGTCTGAAGTCAGGGAGCCTGATTCCTCCAGCTCTGTTCTTCTTTCTCAAGATGGATTTCACTATTCAGGGTCTTTCTTGTTTCCATACAAATTTGAAGATTTTTTGTTCTAGTTCTCTGAAAGTTATCAAATGGTAGTTTGATAGGGATTGTGTTGAATCTGTAGATTGCCTTGGGTAGTAAAGTCATTTTGACAATATTGATTTTTCCAATCCAAGAACATGGTATGTCTCTCCATATGTTTGTGTCATCTTCAATTTCTTTCATCACTGTTTTATAGTATTCAGAATACAGGTATTTTACCTCCTTAGGTAGGTTTATTCCTAGTTATTTTATTCTTTGTGATGCAGTGTTAAATGGGATCATTTCTTTAATTTCTCTTTCTGGTCTTTCATTGTTAGTGTATAGGAATGAAAGAGATTTCTGTGTATTAATTTTGTATCCTGCAACTTTACTGAATGCATTGATGAGCTCTAGTAGTTTTCTGTTGGCATCTTTAGGACTCTCTACGTATAGTATCATTTCATCTGCAAACAGTGACAATTTTACTTCTTCTTTTCCAGTTTGTATACCTTTTATTTCTTTTTCTTCTCTGATTGCTGTGGCTACAACTTCCAAAACTATGCTGAATAATAGTGGTGAGAGTGGACATCCTTGTCTTGTTCCTTATCTTAGAGGAAATGCTTTCAGTTTTTCACCATTGAGAATGATGTTTGCTGTGGGTTTGTCGTATATGGGCTTTATTATGTTGAGGTAGGTTCCCTCTATGCCCACTTTCTGGAGAGTTTTTATCATAAATTGGTGTTGAATTTTGTCAAAAGCTTTTTCTGCATCTATTGAGATGACATATGGTTTTTATTCTTCAATTTGTTAATATGGTGTACCACATTGATTGATTTGCATATATTGAAGAATCCTTGCATCCCTGGGATAAATTCCACTTGATCATGTGTATGACCTTTTAATGTGTTGTTGGATTCTCTTTGCTAGTATTTTGTAGAGGATTTTTGTATCTATATTCATCAGTGATATTGGTCTGTAATTTTCTTTTTTTGTGGTATCTTTGTCTGGTTTTGGTATCAGGATGATGGTGGCCTCATAGAATGAGTTTGGGTGTGTTCCTTCCTCTGCAATTTTTTGGAAGAGTTTGAGAAGGACGTGTGTTAGCTCTTCTCTAAATGTTTGATAGAATTCACCTGTGGAGCCATCTGGTCCTGGGCTTTTGTTTGTAGGAAAATATTTAATCACAGTTTCAATTTCATTACTTATGTTTGGTCTGTTCATATTTTCTATTTCTTCCTGGTTCAGTCTTGGAAGCTTATACCTTTCTAAGAATTTGTCCATTTCTTCCACGTTGTCCCTTTTATTGGCATAGAGTAGCTTGTAGTAGTCTCTTAGGATGCTTTATATTTCTGCAGTGTTGTTTTAACTTCTCCTTTTTCATTTCTAATATTATTGATTTGAGTCCTCTCCCTCTTTTTCTTGATGTGTCTGGCTAATGGTTTGTCAATTTTGTTTATCATCTCAAAGAACCAGCTTTTAGTTTTATTGATTTTTGCTGTAGTTTTCTTTGTTTCTATTTCATTTATTTCTGCTCTGATTTTATGATTTCTTTCCTTCTGGTAACTTGGGGTTTTGTTTCTTCTTCTTTCTCTAGTTCCTTTAGGTGTAAGGTTAGATTGTTTATTTGAGATTTTTCTTGTGTCTTGAGGTAGGCATGTATAGCTGTAAACTTCCCTCTGAACTGCTTTTGCTGCACCCATAGGTTTTGCATCATCTTGTCTTCATTGTCATTTGTCTCTAGGTTTTTTTGATTTCCTCTTTGATTTCTTCAGTGATCTCTTGGTTATTAAGTAACATATTGTTTAGCCTCCATGTGTTTGTTTTTTTCCCTGTAATTCATTTCTAATCTCATAGCGTTGTTGTCAGAAGAGATGCTTGATATGATTCCCATTTTATTAATTTTACTGAGGCTTGATTTGTGACCAAAGATGTGATCTATCCTGGAGAATGTTCCATGCACACTTGAGAAGATAGTGTAATCTGCTGTTTTTGGATGGAATGTCCTATAAATATCAATTAAATCTATCTGGTCTATTGTGTCATTTAAAGCTCTGTTTCCTTATTTATTTTCATTTTGGATGATATGTCCATTGGTGTAATTGAGGTGTTAAAGTCCCCCACTATTATTGTGTTACTGTCGATTTCCTCTTTTATAGCTGTTAGGAGTTGCCTTATGTATTGAGGTGCTCCTGTGTTGGGTGCATATATATTTACAATTGTTATATCTTCTTCTTGCTTTGATCCCTTGATCATTATGTAGTGTGCTTCCTTGTGTCTTGTAACATTCTTTATTTTAAAGTCTATTTTACCTGATATGAGTATTGCTACTCCAGCTTTCTTTTGATTTCCATTTGCATGGAATATCTTTTTCCATCCCCTCACTTTCAGTCTGTATGTGTCCCTAGGTCTGAAGTGGGTCTCTTGTAGACAGCATATATATGGGTCTTGTGTTTGTATCCATTCAGCAAGCCTGGGTCTTTTGGTTGGAGCATTTAATCCATTCACGTTTAGGGTAATTATTGATATGTATGTTCCTATTACTATTTTCTCAATCGTTTGGGGTTTGTTTTTGTAGGTCCTTTTCTTCTCTTGTGTTTCCCACTTAGAGAAATTCCTTTAGCATTTGTTTTAGAGCTGGTTTGGTGGTTCTGAATTCTCTTAGCTTTTGTTTTTCCGTAATGCTTTTGATTTCTCCATTAAATCTGAATGAAATCCTTGCTGGGTGGAGTAATCTTGGTTGTAGGTTCTTCCCTTTCATCACCTTAAGTATATTATGCTACTCCCTTCTGGCTTGTAGAGTTTCTGCAGAGAAATCAGCTGTTAACCTTATGGGAGTTCCCTTGTATGTTATTTGTCATTTTTCCCTTGCTGCTTTCAATAATTTTTCTTTGTCTATAATTTTTGCCAGTTTGATTTCTGTGTGTTTCGGCATGTTTCTCCTTGGGTTTATCCTGTATGGGACTCTCTGCACTTCCTGGACTTGGGTGGCTATTTTCTTTCCCATGTTAGTGAAGTTTTCAACTATAAACTCTTCAAATATTTTCTCTGGTCCTTTCTCTCTCTCTTCTCCTTCTGGGACCCCTATAATGTGAATGTTGTTGTGTTTATTGTTGTCCCAGATGTCTCTTAGGCTGTCTTCATTTCTTTTCATTGTTTTTTCTTTATTATGTTCCACAGCAGTGAATTCCTGCCTTCTGTCTTCCAGGTCACTTATCCATTCTTCTGCCTCAGTTATTCTGCTCTTTTTTCCTTCTAGTGTAGCTTTCATTTCAGTTGTTGTGTTGCTCATCTCTGTTTGTTTTTTAATTCTTCTAGGTCTTTGTTAAACATGTCTTGCGTCTTCTCGATCTTTGCCTCCATCCTTTTTCTGAGGTTCTGGATCATCTTCACTATCATTATTCTGAATTCTTTTTCTGGAAGATTGCCTATCTCCACTTCATTTAGTTGTTTTTCTGGGGTTTTATCCTGTTCCTTCATCTGGTACATAGCCCTCTGCCTTTTCGTCTTGTCTCTCTTTCTGTGCATGTGGTTTTTGTTCCACAGGCTGCAGGATTTTTGTTCTTCTTGCTTCTGTTTTCTGCCCTCTGGTGGATGAGGCTATCTCTGATTTTTTTTTTTTTTTTTGGAAGAAGGTATAGACAGAGCCTTTTATTTCAGTATATTGAGGTCAGGTACCTCATTGTCTTGCATACCAAAAGTTTTCATGAACTGAAAAATGGTATAGATCTTAATTGATATGTCTTAAGAAACTTAAAAGGGCTATTCCCATACGTAACACCAAGCAATACATTTAAAGTTTATTTCTTATCCATATGTTAGAGCCCCACCCATGGCATCATTGTATTGTTTCCAATCTCTCTTCTCTAGCCCCCTACCACTTAGTCTCTGCCAGCTCTCGCCTTTCTCCTCCTTTTCCATCCCTTCCTTAGCCTCTTTGTTCTCTCCAACTTAATCCAGTTCTCAGATCCTTTTAAACACCATATCTCCCACCTCAAACTCATTATGTATTATTATATAACAAGGCCTAAAACTTAGCTAACAAAATAAATTTATTTCTGGTTGTCAGAATGACAGCCAACAATAAGATATAGATATCATGTTGTTACTTTTCTTATCAAATTGCAAAAATGTGTTGTCTTTTGTTTTAAGAACTGAAAGGTTGTTAGTCATGGTGAGGCATGAATATGTAAATCAGATAGAAAACTGTATTTGTTATTTGAGGCAATTAAACTGGCATGACTGTGGAAATAATCAGATTGGCAAATCCATGTTAAGGAAGGTCACCCATCTATCATGATCAGGGACTTAACTACTGTTTCTAAAAGTGCTAAAGCAACTGATGTTTTCATGCTGGTTAATGAACCAGTGATTCTGACAAATTTTCAAAGTTTTAGAAAAAAGTGCTTATTTAAGCTTCTTTGTAATGCCTTTCCAGTCTCATCAACTGGAAAGTATAATACCCGAATTCCCCAGTGAGGACAGGGATGATTCAGTGTTTATGGTAGTTCAATCAAGTTACTTTATATAGCAATAGTAGAAAATTCAGCTCATTTATGAACTGTGACTGTCTAATGTAATCATTCCACACTCCAGAATTTTGTAATTGGTAGGATATTACAATTTTGTTCACAAGGAAAGATTTGGATCTTTGATTCATAAAAGCTCTTCTTTTATACTGTAATTTAAGAAGAAAGTATTCATAAAGATAATAAAAGAGCCAAACTTTAGTATTCTCAAATAAAGCCATAGCATTTTGTTAATAAACCCGTTTTTAAAAGGGAGAGGAAAAGAAATTGTTTTATAGGTTGAGTGGTTATTTTATTGAAATAAATATAGATAGAAAAAAATAATAGTCTATTATGTTTAAGTAGAAAATTATATCCATGAAACTAGAGAAAAATAGAATGATTTTTTTTTTTTCAAATGTGAAAATATAGGGTGATTTAGTTAATGCCTATTGTGACTTTTCTGGGTAGTGAATAAATTTTGAAATTTGGCATCAAAAAGACATTTATTTGAGTCTTGTTTGTGTTTACTACTCACTGCTTTCAGATTCAACTTCGTCATATGTAAAATAGAGATAATACTTAACTCACACATTATTGTGGGAAATGAAATAACAGATGAAAAAGCCTGAAAGTTAGTAATTTTAATATATTTTAATAACCTTTCCTAGCATAAAATATTCATGCCTTAAACATTTAATCCTTGTTATACTCTCTAAGGTATTATGTGTTCCGTTTCTGTCTCACAAGAAACTGAAAGTCAGGGAGAATAAATATTATTCCTAAAATCACAAATGAGTGGCAGGGGTGGGATTTGAACTTTTGTCTCTACGAGTCCCTGTCAAAAACTAATTCAAGTACTCAAAATTTGCTTCTAGTAAATTTAGTATACCTCTTCATCTTTCATGACATTTCTCCTACATATGGCTGCAAAATACTTTCTCACTTACCTCATAGCTCCTTTTATACCTTACCTTATCACCTTCTGTTATTAGTTTCATCTCCTTATACCTTTTATTATTAGTTTTGCTGTGGATTGCTTTCTTTAACTCAGTAATGAAACTTCAGCACCCTTTCCAACAATCGTTTGCACATTAAAAATTTATGCTGAATATTTACTAAATTTTACTTGATTTGATTTTTAAGATTGTATCGCACATTAACTAAGAACACAAGCCCTGTTGTAGTCACGTTTCCAGGGTTCAGTGCTTACCTAGCTTCATATCTCTTGTGTTACTAAAGAAAAGTCACTTAATGTCTTGATGCCTCAGTTTCCTATCTGCGACATGATAATAATTAAGCAATAAATATGCCTACCTTGCAGGCTTGATGGATTTAAATGAGAGAACAGTTACAAAAGTGCTTAGAATAGTACCTGTCACATAGAAATTGCCCCTTAATCTCTTTGATTACACTTGTTTTTACTGTTATCAAAAGAGGCCAAATGTTGCTTAACACGCATGCCAGACTTGCATGATGAGTAGGAATAATACTGTTTTCTCCTTTAGATGGGAATTATAAAAGTGAAAGGAAAAACGTATACTTAGGAACTAGTCAGACTTATAGTGAAACAAATCAAAACAAATGCCCACTCCATGTAGAAGCTGGAGAAGACGTGCTCTTCATGAGACATTCGGCTCCAGCTCTCATGTTGTCTTTGTTCTCCCAACTCCTCAAAGGGTAGCTTTTTTATGCAGCACAATTATCTTCACCAAAATAATGTCCACGTATTTTTATAAGTGAGAAAGAAGTCACTTGGAAAATCACAGCTAAAACTCTGCAAGGTATAGAAAATACAAATTGTAGCTTAAAAAATCATAATGACTAAAAACAGTTTTTGTTGTATTCAGAAAATTCATATATCCTCCTCAGGGTTTTGTTATCTATGTTTAAAATTCATGAAAATTTGTTTCTAGAAAGAAAAAACAAGACCATCATGCTATGTTCCCATCTGTAGACATTTTGAATATTGTAAACCTTTAATAATTAGATTAATGATAACTTAGAAATCAGATTACTAGAAACATCTAAGTTTATTCATTACAATGATAATATGTGAGAGAAATGAGATATTATTTATTGAATTACGTAGTAAAAAATAAGGTCACTGAAGAACACCAATAATAAAGTTCAAAAATGAAGTATAAGGTTAGTGGTCTTTGTTCTCCTACAAATATTAAAATAAATTACAGTAGCATATGTTTACATTTTTTTTTTTTTTGGTTGTTCTGTCTCCTGGTAATTGAGTATGTGCCATAGATCCATAATATATTTTCAAATGTATCATGACTGTTTACTCTTGGCCTTTTGGCTAAGATCAAGTGTTATGTGTTGTCTCAAGAGACTCTAGCCTGCAAAAGCCAAGAAATAGACTGTTATCTAATAAGTCTTCAGCATCGTTTAACTAAAATGATGGTAACCAATATTACACTAAGTGTTGGATAATTTATGAGTAATCTGTTGCTCTGTAAAGATGCTCAAAGCATTAGCTGTAATGAATCTTCATCATTTTCAACTATGTTAGACAGTAATCACACTCCATATTTTTCTCTATCTTTTTAACTCTTTTTCATTTTGCCACTTGATTTGGCAACAAAAATCAGCTAAGTATAGCTTAAAGCCATAAATCTTATTGGTTTAGAAGTATTTGACTTTTTTTCCTTTCTGCTGTCAAGATATTAATGGAACACCTATTTTATTCACTCTATCACTTAGGAAAGAGGTAATTATGTACTGAATAATGAATGGATTTTGGGCAGTGTGTGTGTGTGTGTGTGTGTATCCCCCTACAGAGTCCCAGAGAAAACTAGGAGGAAAACACACTTTTTAGATTCCCATGTTTTAGCAAATAGTTTCCTTGCCCTCATTCAACTATCAACACTCAGGTGTAACCAGTTAAGATGTATTCCTGTCTGTGATGCAGAGACTGCTCATTTCTTAACCATTACTTGTATTATCCATTCTTTGCTAAGAGAAATCAGATATTATTGGGAAAAAGAGGAAATCTACTCAGCTCAAAAAATAAAATACATCTGCTATACTCCTTTGTAGTTAAGGTTACCATTTGACCCGACCTTAGCGCCCCTTACTGGGGCTTCTGGGGAAGTACTTTAAAAACAAAAACAAAAACAAAAACATACCTGACCAGCATTGACTATTGGCCACTCATATTTCTACCTCCTGCTGCTAGGAATACAGCTGCCATGCTTGTGACTGTCACTGTGTGATTGCGTGGTTTTCCCTGATGATGGCCGAGCAGAAAGACAAAAGGATGTTGTGGTGTTACTGGAATCTTGAAGACTTCACCAGCCCTGGACTGTCTCCAGATTTATCATTAAGTGACAGATTCCTCATTAATTTTGTCTGAGTCTGTCTCTTTTAGAAATCTTATACTCGCAATGAAATATGATCCTTAACATCTTCCTAAGAGATGTATATTTTAGAAAAGTACTTTGGAAGAACACAGTGCATTAAGTATCTAAAGAAATTGATTGATCTAAACTTAAGATTCTGAAGTTGGAATTTCAGGTTTTATGATATATGAAACTTAAGATATTTTGTCATTCCACTTAGTTGTCCTTATGAGTATATAGTAATATAGAAATTATTATGTTTTAAACGTAGATTGTTATCATTTTGGGATTAATCGAATCCTAGATTACTAACCCTGACAGACTGTACAATTCCAGGAAAGGAGGAACAATTTTTACCTTGTCCAAAATATCCTCAGGGCCTATCAATTAATTTAAAACATAGAAGATGCTAAATAAATAGTTTGAAATAAATGAGTAAATTAATGAAAAGATGGACAAACCCACGTTGTCCCCAAACATGAACAAAACAATGAAATGTGTATCATTTTTCCTTGATGTTAAAGGACTTTTTTGCATGATTTCTGCCCTTGAACAGCTTCAACAGATAGTGCCTGCAGTTGTTATTCTCCACATAAAGGCTTTCATTTTCTGAGGTGTCTGTCTTTTTCTCTTCCCCTCTTCCTCCCTTCCCCCATCCCCCCCCTTTCATCCCCTTCTCACTCCCTCTCTTTCCCCCCCTTCACCTTCTTTCTCTGTCCTTTTCTTTCTTCTTTTGCCTTTTTTCTTTCCTTTTTTATTTTATTCCTATTTTATTTTATTTCCTTTTTTATTTTGCTGTCTCTCACTAGCCCACTTGCTTAATGCTCCCAGTCTCTATCTTTTCAGAAACTCTCTGTAATCAAGAATCTGACTTTTTGAACCATGGAGATATTGAGAGTGAACGCCTATGTGTATGACTTCTTTTTGTGAGAAAAATCACTGAATTATTTTCCAGTAATAGATGCCTTTTTCTTTACCTCTTAACCTCAGTTTTCTTTCCTATGTAAGCAGAATAAAATTTTTACTGATTAGTTTACATGGCGTAGCCCTCATACAAACTTAGAGGCAGAATCAAAATATCTTTTCTTACTAGAATATTACATTTTAAACCCATGTAAAACATAACAACATGTAGAGATGGACAGTGATGTTACTATAGCCTCCAAATATTAGATTGCACATCTCACCAAAACTGATTTTCAGTACCTCTCTAAGTACAGGAAAAGTGGATAAAAATATTGCAGCATGTTTAAAAAAAATTGACCAAGTTCACTGATTCTAGATAAATTTTAACTACTACTCTTCATACCTTTAGCTTGATCTTGATATCATATTTACCCCTTACTCAGTCTCTGGTCAGCTAGATAAAGTACTGAACTAGAATTTTTATAATTTTCTACTGCATTTGTTAGTGTCTCTTAGATGGAAGTACTGCCAATATTGGGAAATTAAAGACTTTCTGTTCTCTGGATTCACTGGAAATCTTTGCTCATATAAACATTTCTGAGATTCAGGTTAGAACCTGACCTTAGTTTATCCCTGAAACATACAACTAAAAAGTGTTCAGGGGGAGTCTCTGAATTAAAAAAAAAAAAAATTATTCCAAGTGTCAGCCTTTGGCTTAACAATATTCTAGAGTCTCATCCCAGGTTACAGGTTCATTTATGCATTTATGTTTAAAAGCATATATGATATATATGTTTAAGGAGGTGGTTAAAAATTATATCCATCACATAACTCTGAGTCACTCACAAAGTGAAGAATGTTGTACTGGATTGGAAGGCATCAACCTTGCCATTATCAACTCTAACATCAGTGTAACCTCCTCTGAGAGGCCAATTCCCAGAGAAACTGCCAGAGCCCAGGCCTGAGGATAAAGTGAATACAAAAATATATTAATTTAGAGGCATCAATCCTGTTTCCCCAACTTCTATAGGTGTTCAACATAAAGTGATTATCACTGTTCTATTTTGATGTTAAACACTTTTTATCTTTCCTATAAAGTAGAATAAAATTTGAATATTAAGACAAATACTATAAAATTCCATGTTAATGTGTTTATATACATAAATATATAAGACATTTATATATTTTGAGGGTACTATTGAGGGTAAATCCTGAGGGTGAATCTCAGGAGAGAGTTTAGTAGTCAAGGAAGTTTTAGTATCATTTGAATGTTTTACACTTTTTCTTATACTGAGATCTCTATATTTATATTATAATTTTACAAGTAAAATATAATAATGATTATATCTCAGAACTGGAAAGATGCTTAGAGATTATTTTTAACATATTTGTGAAAGAAAATTCTCAATTTTGATAGATAATAATAGAGTTCAAACTAGAATTCAGACCATTTTTACTAATATTTCTCTGCTTTAAAAATTAAGCAAACTAACATTATATCTATCACTGTAAATTAAACTCTAGTTTACCACTATAAATTTTAAAAAATGAAGAAATATTTGTTTTAAAAAAAGCTTACTAATATAGCGATTGCTTAAATCTTGTATTTTTGTAATATGTCAATGACAACAATTTTAAAATAGAAACAAAATTACTACATTCTAATATCACCCAAATGTGTTTCTCTTTTTATGATCTCTTTATTTATCATTAAAAATATAGATTCTTATACCACTTTGCACATTTCTATTGTTAAAAATGAATTTATAAACATTGTCCATATTGTCATACAGATCATATTAAACAAAAATAATATATGATAATTATAAGTACTTAAAATCATAGTTTAAATAGGTAGAAAATATGCATAGCAGATTATTTATACATATATATGTGTATGCTTTCTATATGTATTTTAGCAGAATGAAACAGAATCCAGGAAAATTTAACTGACAGGAGCAAATATTTATGGCTTAGAATTTATACATCTCTTGGCAATAACTTATCCTAACTGTCCATAGAAAGATACAAGCAACTTTCTGCTTAGTGAGAACTACATTTCTAGAACTAATAAATTTGAGAATCTTGAAAATTTTTGGAAATAAATTAGACAAAATAGATGAAGAGAGAGTGATGCACAGTGACACAAAGTCAAGTGACAGCAGGAAATTAACAGAAAAGGGAATCTCTTTATGGAAACCTGAAAAAAAAATAATCTGCATTTCTGGTGAGGGAAGCTTCTAGTCCCAAATATCTATGACTGTACTTATTTTACATTATAGTGGCAGATGTATATATATAATTTGCTAATTAGAGTAGAAAACAAAATAAAATAAATAAAATTACTTAGAAGGAGACTGACTTCCAAAAAACAAATGTGAATTTTAAAAATCAGTACTGCTTTTAAGAAACGCTTTTTGGGGGGAAAAAAGCAAAACAAAAAACTACTTTTTATAAATTCACTCACTTCAAAAACATAAGCCACTTGAAAGAAACAATTCTTATTTGGGGAAAGAAACAAAAAACTGCAGAAATTAAGCTAATTAACTATTCAGCTAGAAAGCTAGAATATTTATTTCTTCTTTTTTTTTAACTATATAAAGCCATCTTTGCTGCAAAATATTGTAATGTCAACTAATTTCAGGGCTAAGTTAGGAGAAAACTGAAGGCAGAGCATCTGTTCCCAGGTTTTTACCTGCTGATTGACTCCCTCCTGCAATTTCAGAGCAATAAAGCCTCTGCTACCAGATAATTTCCAGAGTAGACTGGTTATTTCCTTGGTGGTGCAACAATCAGTCTAAAGGGCTCTGCTCACAAGTTTTGAAACAATGAGGCCTGTAGAGAGCTGAGATTTTGCTGTGCAGTGTGTTTGTGTGCCTGCCTGTGTGTTGGGAGTGTTGGTGTGGTGAGACAGGCTTTTTCACTGTTGAGAGTGATAGCTTTGTTATCAGGGAAGCCTCCACTGTGGGGTTATTTTTTTTTTTTTTCCTGGGCGTATTGCATGTGCAAATACTTTATACAATTATTTTTGTTTGTTTTACTGGTTTTGTTTTGCTTTTTAGAAGCCATAGCAGTATTGAGACATGTATTTATTTCTTTAATTTTCATCTGATCCATGGTAGATGAACCACATAGACAGTAAGGAGAAATTTCTGCCCTGGGGCTAGAATACAAGTTTCTTCTTTATTCTCTGCAGTTTGAGTTGCCTTCAATCTGCAAAAATCTAAAATTTTGTAAACTTCATACATGCCTGGATATTACAGTTAGCTCTTGTGGTATGTCTGGAAATATAAGTTTTACTGAAACACTCCTAAAACTCGTAGTCAAGATTAGGTGCAACTAAATTTTTCTCCTGCCGCTAATTGTATTCTCTAAGAATAATAAAACAGTATTCATATTCTGTTATGTATGCTGCCAGAATTGGTATATATGGAATACTCCATTTATAATATATATTATAAATTATATACTCTATAACAATATTAGATTGAATATCATATTAATACATTTATATAACATTATTTCTTTGTTTAGTATATATGTGGGTAGATTATTTAATAATTTTTAAGACAAATAATTTTATTAAAGTTTACATTTAATTTACAGAAATAATTCAAGTGTTTAACATATTTTTCTACAATATAAACAAATATATTAAGTTTATGTGCCTTATAATTACTTTTAAATCCCAATCTTCTTTAGCTGATTTACTCTGAGAATTTACTACTATCACTGAGTAATAAAAATTTACATTATTGGTTATTTGCACTTAAAAGAAATGAAATTATCTTCTGTGCAATTTTTCTCCTTAAAACAATATTGAATAGCATAGCTGAGTGAATAAAATCAATATTTCTTGCAATTTCTAGAAAATTAACAAGGCTTAAAAATCTATGTGTACATTGGTATTACCATTAATATATAAAAATAAGACAATATATATTGACCAAATCTTTGCAGGAATCATATTCACATGATTTTGTAATCCTCTGTCACCTAAGCCCTAAGGCTTTATTGCATACTTGTAATATAACAAGTTGTTATCCTTGAAATAAAGTTCTCATATATGTTACAGGCATTAAAGTAAATTGTAGTTTCTATAAAGCATATTACTCTCAATGTATACCAAGTAAGTCAACTTCATTAAAAGCCTCTATAAAATATAATTTGTTGGCCTTGGGGAGGCAGGATCCCACAACCTCAGCAAAGACCCTAGTGGCAAAACTAAGCTACCAGAACAGTCCTACCATTGACAGACACTCCTCTTCATACCCCAGGATGTGATTTCTGTTGCTGCCTTTAACATGCTAATCTACCAGGTGGAACCTTTCCCAGTGCTCACCATTGCTCACTTTTACTTTCAGCCTTTGGTGATCATGCTGACATTTATTTCCTTTCAGGCTTTTATAGTATTGACCTATGATGCTTTGATATAGAGCATCATGGATAAAAGTTAATAAATATTTTGCCACTTCTAAGATGGTATTTTTGCATCCATGTAATATTTGTTAGAGTATTTAAATGGTGTTCAATAAATATGTCTCCACTTTTAGATGACTTTGGAAGAACTGTATGACCTGGCTCCAGCATACCTTTCTATAAAACCCTCACTAATCGCCTTAAAGAAACACCTAAACAGCAAACGATAAGGACACCTGCCAGTCTGTAGTGTGAGCATCTATAATCTCTCCTTTTTCCTATTATTCATAACTTTAACTTGAATGCCCAGCTGTCACATTCTTCATGATTCTTTACCCAGTCTACCAGTCAGAATTAGTATTACTCCAATAGGGTTTCCCATAAACTCATAGTATATTATAATATCTGTTGCCTTGAGTTACATCCACTTGTAAATCTTCTATGCTAGAGGAGCTGATTGGACATTTTATACTCTGTCCCACTCCCATCCCCTAATTCTCCTACCTAACACAGTGGTTTAGAAATAGTATAAATAGATGTTCCCTAAAGAAATGTGGATTGAATCAGTGTGTCACTGGAATCATCTCATAAGTAAGAAGGAGGTTGACCAGATTGAATAGTACCTTTGATTTCTTACTCAGTTTATTAGTCTTGTAAAAGCATAGGTTAAATATTACAAAAAAAATATTTTAAATCATTCCATACACATCTTTATTTCCATAAATGTCATTCAGGCTGCTCTGAAACAAAGCACAAAAGGGACCTCAGTACTAAGATAAAGAGAAATATCATTTCAGCGTAAACTCTCAGGGTAGTGAAATGAAAGAGCAGGCATGGGGTCTGAACACTTAGGTTATGATTATGGCTCTGACATAAGTGATCCTTGTAAACTTCCCGAGGTCACGGACCCTGCCTCGGTTTGTGTGTCTACTTTGGTAAAATTATGACAGTGGATGAGACCACCTGCTGAAGTCTTTCCGTGTCTCAATTTGGCAATTTTAATTGTGAATAAAAGGAACCAAAAACATTTGAATTTTATTTTTTTTATTGAAGTGTAGTTGATTTACAATGTTGTGTTAATTTCAAGTGTACAGCAAAGTGATTCAGTTAATATATATATATAAAAACTTTATATATATATATATACTTTTTCAGGTTCTTTTCCATTATAGGTTATTATAAAATATTGAATATACACACTGCCATATATAAAATAAACAACAAGGACCTACTGTATAGCAGAGGGAACTATACTCAAAAACACTTGAATTTTAAACCCATAATATGTGAACAAAGCTACAGCAGCAAAAACCCTAGCAACAGAGGATTCTGGGGAAATGTATCAAATTAAATGACCACATATCCTGGTTTGTTTGTTTTTTTTTTAATAAGTCTTCATTTATGCCTCTCTCCTGATATTCCATATGGTTTAGCATTTTACCTGGACTTGTTTTCATGAAATGTTATTAGTAAGAGATAAGTCAGAATGGATGTGGTAGATCGCCATTACAGCTTCTGCCATGGTCCCATCTGGTAGCATGTATGATGCCTGTGCTCTGGACAGAGTTTTTACTTTTATCACATGAATAAATATGAAAGAGGACCAGCAATAATCTCTTTCCCAAGAGTCCCAGAGGCATGCTAACTGAAACCTCTCTTTAAGATAAACAGTGCAGGGGCTCACCTTTAAAATAAGTGGGCTTCCCTGGTGGCGCAGTGGTTGAGAGTCTGCCTGCCGATGCAGAGGACGCGGGTTCGAACCCTGGTCTGGGAAGATCCCACATGCCGCGGAGCAACTGGGCCCGTGAGCCACAACTACTGAGCCTGCGCGTCTGGAGCCCGTGCTCCGCAACAAGAGAGGCTGCGATAGTGAGAGGCCCGCGCACCGCGATGAAGAGTGGCCCCTACTTGCCGCAACCAGAGAAAGCCCTCGCACAGAAACGAAGACCCAACACAGCCATAAATAAATAAATAAATAAATAAAAATTAAAATAAGTGCTTTCTGACTCATGTGACCAGTCTTGGCTAGTACTAGCAATAGGACACCACAGCCCCTGTCAGCCACTTAAAGTGTAAGCCAGCTGTGCTATCTTCTAAGTCCTGCAAGATATACAAGCCTCTTGGCAACTTCTTGGCAGGGTCAGTGGAAACAGACAGCTATGTTAGGTTAATAAAATACATGAGTGAAATAGAGGCTAAGCGGTCTTGCCTCAGAATGTATTGTCTGAATGCTTTTGTTACAGTGCTTTTACCAATTTTTACATGGTGAAAATCTCAACTCTGTTCATTTTCTTTTTTTGATGGCACTGTACTGTGTTTTGGTTTTGTTTTACTTTCTAACTTAATTATTTTAGGGTGCATTTAAGTACATTTCTAAACTACCTTTACAACAGAAAATTTGTAAAGGTAGTTTAGAAAGTTTGCAGGTACACAAACCCAGTTCCCCCTATTATCAACATCTTACATTAGTAGGAGACATTCATCACAATTAATGAACCAATACTGACACATTATTTTTGACTAATGTCCATACTTTCAAATTTTCTTAGCTTTAAAATAATG
This sequence comes from Balaenoptera ricei, assembly GCF_028023285.1. Classification (NCBI taxonomy): domain Eukaryota; kingdom Metazoa; phylum Chordata; class Mammalia; order Artiodactyla; family Balaenopteridae; genus Balaenoptera; species Balaenoptera ricei. Next base: position 57,681,036 of record NC_082643.1, read on the forward strand.
TCCTTTTTCTAAGATTCCATTAGGGATAACATAATGCATTTAGCCATCTTGTCGCCTTAGACTTTTCTTATCTGGGACAATTTCTCAGATTCTTTTTCTTTTGATGGTCTGGACAGTTTTACAGGAGTACTGGTATTCTATATTATGTTCCTTATGTAGGAGTTGTATGATTTTTTTTTTTTTCTTGTGATTAGATTGAGGGTGTGGGTTTGTGGGAGGAAGACTGTAACATGCCATTTTCATAGCATATCAAAAGGACATACTATCACCATGACTTCTCTCTTTAAAGTTAATCATGATCATGGAAGAGCTTTTGCCAGGCTTTTCCACTGTAAATTTTTTCTTCTTTCTTCCTTTCCATGCTGTTCTCTTTGGAAGGAAATCACTATGCACAGCTTACACTTAAGGAGTGGAAAGTTATGTTCTATCACTCTGAGAACAGAGCATTTATATCAATTAGGAGGGATTCTTCTGCATGGGAGATTTGCTTATTCTCCCCCATTTATGCATTTATTTAATCATTTATTTATATCGGTATGGGCTCATGCAAATTCAATTTATGTGTTGGGTTATAATCCAACACTACTTTCTTTACTTAGTTGCTCAAATTGTTCTATCTTTGGCCATTGGGAGCTCATTTTTTCCTATGGCATGCTTTCATCATTGTGCTTATTCTTGAGTGTTTCCTTAACTTTCTGGCACTATATTACAGGTTCATTCTATATATTTTCTAGCCCAATAGTAGAATCAGGTGTTTCTCAAAAAAGGTCTGATTCCTTATGTTGGAAAATGGTATTAGAAACCAAGATCTAGATGTGCTAGGTGTGTTTATTGCTTCTACACCATCTCAGAAGACAGAGCAAGGAAATATATGTGTGTATACTAAATAACGTACATATACATATCTATAAATATTTATATTATTTATATATGTTTGTGTGTATATATATGTTTACATATCCACGTGTAACTATGTTAAGCTAAACATGAGTTTATAATGATGTCTTCAATTCTAATCCATAAACCACATAGAGCATTCTTCTGATTGTCTTTAACTTCCCACTTCAGCAGTACAAAATCTGTATTCCACCATTCACCATCTGTTTACTTAATTTTCAATTCCAGTATGCAGATAAAGTGGCTTTTGAATTATTAGCTCACACTCCAATGAGTAAAATTTATCAACTAGAGTATATTTCTTATATGCAGTTGCATTCGCCTTTAGTCTTACAGACTTTACTCATTTCCAAAGTTACATGGGTAGGCACTTTTGCTCCCTACTCCTTCAGTAAGGCTGTTTCATACATTTGTGATATAGTCACATTTTTTTTGTCACAGTCAGTATTTAATCCTGGGATACCCTGACCTCCTAAATGATTGTTTAACTTTGTGTACATTGAGGTTCATTCCTTCTGTATAAAATGCTATGGATTTTGACACATACATGGTGTCATGTATCCACTATTATAATATCATATAGAATAGTTTCATTGTCCTAAAACAGCCCTTTTGCTTCAACAACTCAACCCATTTCACACCACCTTGCACCCACTCATCTGTTTATTGTTTCTGTAGTATTGCCTTTGTCTGTATGTAGGCTTTTCAACTAGGTTCTTTCACTTACCAATACACATTTAAGATGCATCCACATCTTTGTATGGCTTGATAGCTCAATTCCTTTTTATCAGTGAATAGTCTTTCATCGTTTGGAGGAACAGCAGTTTATTTTTCCATTCCTCTATTAAAGAATACCTTGGTTGCTTCCAATTTTTAGAGACTATGAATAAAGTTGCTATAAACATTCACATTTTTTGATATGGGTATAAGTTTTAAAATTAATTGGCTAAATATGTAGGAGCATGATTGCTGAATCTTATGGTAAGGCAATGTTTCACTTTGTAAGAAAACTGTCTTCCAAAGTATATACAATTTTGTAGTGCCATCAGCAATGAATGAGAATTTCTGTTGTCCTGCATTCTCTCTAACAATTGGAATTGTCAAGTTTTTTTTTTTTTTTTTAGCCATTCTAATAGATGTGTAGTGGTATCTCATTGTTTTAATGTGTGTTTCCCTAATGACAAATGATATTGAGCAGGTTTTTATATGCTTATTTGCTATCTGTTTATCTTTAATTGAGGTGTCTATTCAGATCTTTTGCTCATTTTTAATTAGATTGTTTTTTTATTGTTGAATTTGTAGTATTCTTTGCATATTTTGGAAGTAACTCTTTTATTACTTATGTGTTTTGCAAATATTAAAATTAAACATTCTGCTCTGCATAAGATACTGTTAGAGTGTGAAAAGAAAAGCCACAGATTTGGAGAGCATGTATTTCTTTTCATACTCTAACAGTATCTTATGCAGAGCAGAATGTTTAATTTTAATCAAGTTCAACCCATCGATCTTTTTTTCTTTCATGGATCATGTTTTTGGTGTCATAGCTAAAAACTCATCACCAAACCTAAGATGACTTAGATTTCTCCTATACTGTCTTCTCAAAGTGTTATAGTTTTGCATTTTACATGTATGTGTATGATCTGTTTTTAGTTAATTTTTGTTGTAAGGTGTAAAGTCTATGTCTAGGTTCATGGTTTTTGTTTATAGACATATAATTATTCTATCACCATTTAATGAAAAGACTCTATTCCATTGAATTGCTTCTGCACATTTGTTAGAAATCAGTTGATTATATCAATATTCATGTGAGTCTATCTATAGGCTTTTAATCAGTTTAATTGATATGTGTCTGTTCTTTTGCTAATACCACAGTATCTTGACTACTTTAACTTAATAGTAAATCTTGATATCTGATAGTGTGAAGAACTTTGCTTTTTCTTTTATTCAGTATTTTGTTGGCTATTCTAGATTTTTTGCCTTCTGTATAAATTTTTAATCAATTTGTTGATATGTATAAAATAGCTTACTATGGTTTTGACTTAATCTATAGATCAAATTGGAAGAACTGACATTTTAATAATATTGAGCTTTCCAAACCATAAACACAGAACATCTCCCCTTTTATCTAGATCTCTGATTTCTTTCATCAGTGTTTTGTAGTTTTTTGCATAAAGATCCTATAGATATTTTGTTAGATTTACTCTCAAAAACTTAATTTTATTGGTGCTCTTATATATTTTTTTAAAATTTCCAATTCTAATTGTTTATTGCTGGTACATATAAAGCAACCAACTTTTCTATATTAACTTTGTATCCTGCAACCATATTATACTCCCTCATTAGTTCAATGAGTTCTTTTGTAGAATTTTTAGGGTTTTCTACATAGATAATCATGTCATCTACAAATAGAGACAATATTAGTTTTTCTTTCCAATTTTTATAGCATTTATTTTCTTTTCTTGTTGCAGTAAGAAAGGACTTCTGATATGATGTTGAACAGAAGTGGTGAGAAAGGACATCCTTGCCTTGTTCCCAGTCCAAGAAAAAAACTGAGTCTCTCATTATTAAGTGTGCCATTATCTGAAGATCTTTTTTATGATGTTCTTTAGCAAGTTGAGAAAGTACCCTTTAATTTCTGGTTTGATGAATTTTTATCATAAGTGGGTGTTGGGTTTGTTAGATGCTTTTTCCTCTATCAGTTGATGTGATCATGTCTTTTTGTTTGTTTTTATTCTTTATCCTGTTGGCAAGGTTGTATTGCATTAACTGGTTTTTGAATATTTAACCAGATTTGTTTACCTGGAAAAAAAAAGTCTCACTTGGTACTTGATCAAAGTGTATCATTACTTTTACACATTGCTGGATTTGCCTTGCTAATATTTTGTTGAGAATGTTTGCTTCTATGTTCATGAGAAATATTAGTCTGTAGTTTTTCTTCTGTTGTAACATAGTTATCTGATTTTAATACTAGGATAATGCCTCATAAAAAAGTTTGGAAGTATTTCTTCTGCTTCTATTTCTAGAAGACTATGCAGAATTGGAATCATTCCTTTTTAAAAGTTTAGTAGAATTCACCAGTGAAAACATTCAGGCCCAATTCTTTATTTTTTATTAATTATTGATTCAATTTTTAAAATAGATATAGACATCCTTAAATACTCCTCCTCAGGGAGCATTTGTGTCTTGCTACTCTTTCAGCTGTAATCTACTGTTACCATACTATTCTTATTGCTGTGTTGGTAAAGTATCAAGAGGACACAGTGTTCTCTATTCTTATGATTAAATCTCAGTCTTTTATTGGGCTTGTGTTCCTACGCTGTGACCATCACTAGTGTTTCTCAGCTCTCCCTCCACCCCTTCGGTGGGATAAAAAGACAACATGGGGTGGGAACAAGCTTCCAGAGTTTTACTTTGAGTTTGTTAGTTGGATGAGGGGAAAAAAAAATCAAACCATTATTGTTAAGTAAATTTCTATTTCAAGGCTCTGATCAACTGATGTAGAACTGGTATCATTTAAAACTTTGTGATTTTTTAATTTGCTAATGGAGTCACTGAATTAACGGTTACTGTATCATTGGGAATAAATATATGTGAAACTAATTATGAAGACATCTTACAACCTTAACAAAAAGTCTTTCTTCATCCAGTGATATAAAAATACACTTTTTACAGGGACACAATTAAATAAACCAAAATGTTATAAATTCAGAAGGCCTATGATTTGGCAGCACCTAGTGTTGAAGTAACATTAAATGTATCATAAATAAAGATAAGTTTCTGGAGACCTTCATTTGTAAAATTATTTATCAAAGAAGTGTATTTTGAATGGAGATAGAATATAGTACATGCATTAATGTATGAGATTAAATATTTAAATATATTTATTTGAAAATTAATTAGACTTTAGAAAAATCCTTCATTTAGCTTAGTTTGCTCTGAGCTTATCTGGTATGTTAGCTCCTAGATAAGCAATATTTTTTTCAATTAAAAATGTTATGATCTACAGAGAAGTGTTAATTGAAGATATACACTTTGGGTTACCCATTAAATTGCAATGTTGAAGAAGATTGTAGACATGTTTTGAAAAAGACCATAAAAACTTATTTAATCAAAAAACTCTATATTTTTCAGAAACTTTTTTTCTAAACCCGACACAGTATTAGAGACAATTGTGACTAAGAAATTGATTAAAGTGTGTGAATATGTAATCATAATATTTTGGGTCTAGATTATTTTTAATGTTCTGACAATTTATGTAAAGATTTTAAACATGTTTCTTTAATGTACATGGAGTCATATTATCTTTAGAAGGAATTTTAGTTTTGAAATTAGATTTTGAATAGTGCTATTTCATAGATTACCAATATAATCAGTTAATCAAGTAAATAAATATTTAGAAAATAAATGCAAATTTTACTCTTTGTAGTGCTCTTCCGTCTGTCAAAAGTTCAGGAAGAAAAACACAAGTCAAACCAATGAATCACTGAAACAGTAATTAGTAAAAGTTTGTTGTGACACATCAAAAACAGTTTTGCGAACCAGAGCACTCAAATCAAAGCATGGAATGAGGCTCAGAGAGATTTTGTTATAAGGCAGCTTTTATAGTACGGAGGCAGTGACTATTCTTCACAGTGATTGGTTACAATACTAGAATTTCCTTAAATGAAAGGGCATTGGTTAGTGGTTACCTCATATCAATTTTGGGGAATAATTTAAGTTTCACTTATAATTTTCAGAGTCATAAGTGAGAAGTTACCCAGGTCAAGTAAGCATTACTTATCTTGCAAAGTAAGCTAAATTAAGCTTTGCTTGTATGTCTAAACTAGTTTTGTCTGCTCAGGGAATTTTCAAGTCTAGTCTCCATTTGTGTTTGATTTTAAACACAAAGTACAATATCTAAAGTACAACATCTGTACAATAAATTATGCTATTACCCTATTTATTGAGAACATATAAAAAGTCTAAAAAGTAGCATCTAAAAATGTATTTAAAATCATTTTTTGTTGGGCTCTAATATTTAGGCATATAAAACTATTAGAAATCACAGATTACATGGTAATTTTTGTCAATTAAAATTAGACCTTCCAGTATTTAATGCACATCCTCTCCAGCTTAATACACTTTTCTTTATAAGCATTCTAGGTTACCAAATACAAAAGCTACGACTGTCTTCTCTTTGAATTTATCTATGTCAACTAGAACTGCAAAAGTGAACACAGTTTCAGGTCTTTGTAGCAAAAATAAAAATAGAACAGAAAGCACCATATGTTTAAAATAACTAATGCTTATTTCACAATCTGAACTCTATTCTAGATACAAATTATGATCACATTGTGAGACTAGCTTGCACTTCAGCTATTGGAAATAAATGTTGTATATAAACAAACAAAGTGATTAGTTGGACTTTAAAACTCCTTTCACCTGAAAGATTAAAAAAATGCATCTTTAAAACAGACAAACATATGGACACCAAGGGGGGAAAGCGGGGAGTGGGGGTGGTGGTGGGATGAACTGGGAGATTGGGATTGACATATATACACTAATATGTATAAAATAGATAACTAATAAGAAAAAAATTTTTTTAAAACAGCATCTTTGTAAAAAAACACTATTTTCCACACTAAAGAGATTAATATCAGTACAAGGTTGGTGATTCACCACTAAAGTACAAAGAATTTCCAGCCCATCTCTGCACTTATCCAACAAAAGAAGAAGAGACACAAAATTAGAGAGAATTTGCTCTGCTGCTCCCTGTTTAATTGGAAAGCCAGATATTCAAGCATCCAAACTTTTGGGTACCTCTTAAGCATTAAAATAGAAAAATTATTGGCAGAGAGGCCAAAGGCATTGGAGATGTGAAAACTGAAGTGCACCATCCATTTGAAATGCAATGAATAATGTGCAACCTGTTGATGGTGATGGATGATGATGGACCCTCAGTTGGCACTAGCCACTTGGCTGAAAGGCAAATTGGGAATGCAAAGCAAACTCAAAGCTAGACAGGCCATCAAAATAAATAAGTAAAAAGAAAGGACACTAAAAGGCAATGGATTGTTAGGATGAAGGCTTGTAATAAATGATGATGTCAGTGATAAATTAAAGTTGCTTATGCCATGGTTAGAATTTCAGGGAGGAAAATGGATTGGAAAACTTAGCACTATCAACTACTAGAAGCTAGTTTTCAGAGTGCTGAGTTTTAAAATGGAGCTTTCTATGAGAAATGCAAAGTTAAAACTTAGGTGATGCCAGAGGATATAGATTAATATCTGTTTTCAGTTATTCTTCCCATACCTATGGAGGTTGATTACCAAAAGAAAGGTATGTATCGAAGAGAATTAAGATGGGCATGAGGGGATGGATGCTATAAAATAAATAAGTCACAGGGATGTAATGTACACATAGGGAATATAGACAATAATATTGTAAAAACTTTGGTGATAAATGGTAATTGGACTTACTGTATAAATGTATAAATATATTGAATCACTATGTTGTACACCTGAAAGTAATATAATGTTGTATATTAATTATAATTCAAAATGTGGTCAAAGGTGGATTTTGTAAACCTTCTCTAAAGAAGTTTAATGTCTCATATATTATTGCCACCAAGCTTCTATAACCCCATTTCACCCTAAACTAGATATATGTTGTTTAAGACGCCCCAGAGGGTATTTGGTTCTATTCGTTCATTTTTGTCAGTCAGTAGGTCAGTTGATGAGTCAACTGCTTGCTAAACTCTGCCTATGCGTAGCTGTGTGCTGGGCTTTGTATAAGGTGCTGATGAAAAAACAAAGTCCTTGCCTTAAGAAAGCTTTCCAACAAGTGGGGTGAAAAGCTTTTATTTTATATTTCAACAATTGACTTTAGAGTGTTTGAAAAAACTTCAACTAATGTGTATCTTCAGTAATTAAGGTCTTCCTCATATGGTGGATTTTGTGTTTAAAATGCTCTCCTAGAAAAATGGGTGCCTGGAAGCCAATGATATGGATGAGGAAAGGGGACTGAAAACACTGGGTCTGGCACTTGGGCAGGATTTCAAAATCCTCAGTTTGAATATCCTCAAGAAAAACTCAAAGACAAGGTCATACAAATCAAATCAAAAGATTAAAAAATAATCTAAGTGAAAGCACATGTAAGGAGAAAAAAATGGAAAAAAAACAGAGACACTAGAGCAGAACAAATTCAATTCTGGGTATAGGGTAGGAGGCAGAGCCTAGAAAAAAACTTTTAAGGAGCTAGAACTTAGCACTGGAGTCTTGCCTTATGCTTGCAACCTCACCATTAGGTGTGGAGAGACATTGAAGGGCACGAAGTAGGCTCAAATGAGTGTATGCTATATCTCATTTCTATAATAGGTGAGAGTCTTTGAGACAATGTTTAAATGTCTATTCATAACTTTCTTAAATAAAAGAATTGAAGCCTAAAAAAATTCAAAATTGAGAATATTTTTGTTCCCTCAGTAAAGCTAACAAGAATAAAATGATAAGTATATTGATTTCTGTTTATAGTTTTTCTTTTTATCTTGATTTAATTTTATTGTGCTTTTTGCCTTAATTTTTCAGGTGACCCAAAATCACATATGACATGGGTACACTCAGTGTTTATCCAACAGATTCTTTATGACATGGGTATACTTAGTGTTTGTTCAACATATTATTTGCACAGCCCTGCTCATCCTTTCATCTATGTGCTCAATTTGTACCAATAAAGGAACCAGCCCTATTGTATATTACAAGCCTCCACCTTTTGAATAGATGCAGCCTGGAATATTTCTGCTGCTGAAGGATGCAATGTCCCTGAAGCAAGCCTTGATTGTATGTGTGTGCTATGCTTTAGGCATCTTCTAGTCCCCACTCTATGCTTTTTCTCTCATTTAAACTATAATTCCATGCTGGAAGTGAAACTGTGACCTCAATCTCGGGTTACTTGACTGGCATCACAGAGGTGATTCTGAGGTGTGGTGGGGAGTAAACGTTGGCTCTGGCTAAATCGCAACAGTCTTTCCAGTACAAAAAATGTAGTCTGAAAAGTTCTCTAATACCCCTCTCCAACCAGATGCTAGTACTTTAATTAATTCCAACTTCCCGGTAGAAATTGAATATTATTTTTGATTCTGAAAATATAATCTGTTTTTAGCTTTCACTGTTGCTTGATATCTGGATGTGCTGCTGTATCACACCCAGTAATGTCTCTGAGTTTTCTTGCTATGAAGACTAGTTTAAGCCCAAGTTGCTCTTTCCCTCTGAAACCTTGATGCTCACTGGTGGTTATAATTCTGAGGGAGGATACTCTACAGCTTGGTACTCTCCTCAAACCCTGTTTTTTCTGGCCTCCTCTGTCTCCATTGGCCTTAAGGCTTTATTATTTCCACTTTGTAACAGAACTGAGTTTCCCAATTCCACTACAGTCTGCCTTAAAAAGTGTGAAGCATAATCTCAAAAAAGTGATTTTTTTTAAAATTTACTTATTTTTTATTATTTATTTATTTTTTTTGGCTGTGTTGGGTCTTCGTTTCTGTGCGAGGGCTTTCTCTAGTTGTGGCAAGTGGGGGCCACTCTTCACTGCTGTGCGCGGGCCTCTCACTATCGCGGCTTCTCCTGTTGCAGAGCACAGGCTCTAGACGCGCAGGCTCAGTAGTTGTGGCTCATGGGCCTAGTTGCTCCGCGGCATGTGGGATCTTCCCAGACCAGGGCTCGAACCCGTGTCCCCTGCATTGGCAGGCAGATTCTCAACCACTGCGCCACCAGGGAAGCCCAAAAAAGTGATTTTTATTAGTTTTTTTAGTTCTATTTAATAGTATAAATAGTATTAATAGTATAAATATATGCATGCTTTTACATTTTGAACTGTGTTGATTAACAAAATTATTTCTGAATTGAGAGTCCTCCAAAGAAAATTAATGCTTCTGTCAGACACAAGTTAATTAATTTGCACTTTCGAAAATCATTTTTATTTATAAAGAACTTTATAAATATAATGTTTTGTAGATATGCAAAACAGCAAGAACAACAATCATAGCAATCAAACATAAATATGAAAACAGAAAGCGTCTTCTTTCAAAGTATGTGTTCTTGACCTAGAAATAACGCAGTAAGTGTGTTTGTCTCTAAGGACACATTCTCTGCAACAGAATTTTTTTCAGTGTAACACTGAACATATCTCAGCACTAGTACTTTAAACCTCAGAAAATCTTGTGATAAGATGCTGTGTGTGAGTGTGACGGTGCGTGTGCATGCGTGCATCTGTTGACTAATCTCTCTACTGCTGCCCTTTGCTTGCTCCTGTGTTTGTTTATTGAACCCTGGAAAAGAAATATTTTGAAACAAAGAGGGCTTTTTCATTTCTTGCTAGCGATTGTCCATCCTGATTCATTCACACCTCAGAATACGTGGAAATTCATAGACTCTTGACTCTCTCGGTATCACTGTTTAGAAGACAAGTTATTGGTTACATTGGTCAAATTGAACAAAAGAATACTAGAATTTCATTCTGTTTACTCATCTCCCAGTTTTATAGCTCTATTTCTCTCATACTCCTGGACTTAAACTGAGTGTTAGAAATGTAGGTACGTTTTGAGCACAGAAATGGAAACAAGACAGTAAAGCAAAAATGAGTATATGGGACATGAGAAAAAATCAAGTGAGAGATGGGAATTAACAGTTTATTAAGGTATAAAATATGCCTGTCAGTTTGTAATCTACCTCACTTGATCCTCAAAATAATCTCACTAAGAAAGTAGCTCATGTTGGGAGAAGAGAACAAATGTTGAAATGTTAAGTAATATTCCTTCAATTACTCAGGTGGGCAGGAGACAAAAAAACAGTACAGTCTGTTCTTGAAAATACCCCCTCTATCACATACCTGTCCCTAAGAATGCTGTGCTCAATCATGCCCTTGTTATGCATTTTATTTTCTCACGTATGTTTCCCCATTCTCTGAATATCCTAAATTTAATCAGTTCTTTAAATACAGCCAAAAACTTGTTTCTTCAACAGGTTTCACCAGTTCCTCTACACTCTCTTCCACAGAAGTCACCAATCCACTACATTTTCTTTCCTCCTTCTAACCCCTGTAGCATCTATCATGTGCACACCACTTGTCTATTCACATCATGCCTTGCATTGTTAGAACTTTTCATGTAGGCTTTTTAATCTTCAGTCAGATTGTAAATTCCTTCAGTTTAAAGCTGAGTATCAATCAGTCAGCTAATTTACTGTGATTGAGACATTGTGTAAGGTGAAATGGTGGGTAAAACAATTTGAGCAATAAATAAACCAAAGTCTGAAAAGACAGTATGTGTCTTGGTATACCAATGCCACAATAATCTTAAATAGCATACCATCACAACACTCAGGGCTTGTAAATGTAAGCCTCTATTCTCACTGGTGTGTGAATTGACTGTCCTTCAGCTTCAGGCTATTTTTTGGTCCAGATTGGCTCCAGCTTTGGTCAGTTCTATGAGTGCCTCATTCTGGGGCTCAGGCTGAAGGAACGCTGTGTAGGGAATTCTTTCCCTCAGGAATTTGAACTACCGTGTTTGACATTCCCAAAGGATTCTTTATTAATACCCTCCTTCCCTTAAAGTACAAAAAAAATTTTAGTAATAACCATGAAATAACCATGTATTTATCAGTAATAATCAGTATTTTTCTACAAATTAAATTGAATAATATTGAAATTCAACAAAACATTTTATATTAAAACTCAAATTTGCCTTTGCAAAGCAAAAAATTCACCCCTCAAAATTTGCTTTTTACACTTAAAAATGTTGCCCACAAATACAAACTCCAAGTCGTCACATACAATGGCAGAAGTAACTCCAAGTTGTATGTCTACATCTTCATAATTACTGTGAAACTATCATTTAAAAAAATCTTTTGGTTAGAAGCAGGGATATGTAATGCTGGAGGGCTTGGAGGCTCAAACTACTTCTGAAGTGAGGTTGAGTGATCCTCAAATTATGAATTTACTCAAAATGAATCCATATAGCTTGGTCTACTGTGCTAATGGCTGAATATAACTGCAGTAATTATTTGGGAACTTAGCCCAACAAACATTTTGTTTGTCTCTTTTTTGTGGAGTAAGTGCTCCATCCTTGGTAAACCTCTCTCTGCTTCTGTGGTATATATGTAGGATTCCTGAAGTTCAAGAAGTCAAGCTCAATCACACAGTCTCAATTCAAATCTTTGTTCACGTCATGTCTACTAACATCCCATCGGTCAAACAGGTCACATGACTAAGCCCAAATTCAAGGGGGTAGGGAAGTACACTTTTCCCATGATGAGGTCATGGCATAGGTATGAGGAGTTAGAAATGAGATAAATATTTCAATCTACTCCAGTAAATAATAAAAATAAGTAATATATTTTATGACTAAGGAATACTTGCACAGAAAAAAATTCTGATTACAAAAGGATGTCTTAGTTCAGGAAAATATTCAGTGATGTGTACTGGCATCTTTGAACAATTTCTAAGCATACATTCACAAGAGTAGCTTTTATACACTATACACAGGATTTATAAAATCATATACTAGATATATAAAATAAATTATACTTCTTTCTGTGGATCTCTTTTCCTCAGCCACAAACCCTGCAGTAAACCTTGGCTTAGTACATGAAGGTATAAAAGAGTAGACATTCAGGAAGCTATTTTATAGCTAAAGTGTATATAGCAAGGCTAATTAATTCATATTAATAGAAACTGTAAAGGTCTTTTGATAAAGGCCATTTTCTTCAATTATTTTATGGCCAACTTCTGTGTATGTTTTGATTAACAGTGAAAGAAACTGGAAAAGAAATGCAAAGCTTTTGTGTTTCTTTGACAAACAGAAAATTTTAAAAACAAATAAGTATCCATTTGGAAATGATAAAATGTCAGCTCCTTCATAGTTGATGCATTTAAAGTATTTGTGGAACATTATAAAACTTAAAGAATGTGTTATAATGAATATTTGTCTTATACTTGTGAAAATACATCTACTTATAACTCAATTTTCTTTATAATGGTGGCCATAGGATAAGTGATTGAAATACACAAACATTCTGTAAATTAAATCCTTTTTATTGTGGTTCTGGACATTTCTATATCTCTTCAATGTGTCCCGTTTTCTGGCTCACTCATAATTTCTATGTCAAAAGAAACTCCTCCTTGTCTCTGAGCTTATACATCAAGTTTGGGGAATGTTTATTCAGTTTACAATTGATTGAAGTTCACTTATAAATCCTCCCTTCATTAGTGGCATTTGTATAGAGAAGTTTTTACTTTTGTTTTTCTAGTGCAGCTTCTGCAGAATGTCCAGTCTTTGCATGACTTTCACTTCTCCTGCTGCTCATTTCTTGACACTTCTTGGTCTCTCTCTGACTTGTGCTATGGTTGCTGAATGATTTTCCATCTCTGAATATTTGGATGGGGAAGGGGCTTGGCAATGCGTGTCCATTTTGAGTCATGCCTGAAAGAGATCACCTTCTTCACAGAAGTCGTGAAGTCCAAGAAACATCCAGTTCAGCCCCCAGATGGCTGAATAAGCTGTTAGTTGTTACATTTATTAGGTAAAATTCAAAAGCTCTCCAACTTCAGCTCCCAAACCAGCAGCCCTCACTGAACTTAACATTATTAATTTTGCACATTCAGATCTTTTCTTTCACTTGATGTTTCCTCAAAGATTTTCAAAAATTCTTCCTTAGAATGTCAGTGCGACTTTCTAGAAAAAGATATGACATATGCATTATAGATTTATGTACATCCTAATTATATTAAACTAAATAGTGTTGCTACTTAACTGTGTAACTTTAGTTTTTTATTGCAATATTGTAAATGTAGTTCATACTTTTGCAAATAAAGACAATTCCTCTGTGCTCATCACACAAGGACCACTTCAGAGAGGTGTTGCCATAGCTTTGTTTTGCTTTGTTTTTCTCTTTCATTTGTAAGTTGTTTATCACTATCAAAGCAGCAAAGGAAAAGTGAATACTGTTTACTCTTCAGAATATGGTTAAGTGCCTTAGGAGTGTCCTGTGTGCTCTGGGACCGATAATTGCACTGGAAAAAATTGGTTTAGTTAGATTCATTGTAACACTGAGAATCAAGCTAATTGTTGTTTTCAATGCAGGCTCCACAATGCTAATAAGACAAGCAAAATAACCACTTATTCATTCAACATGTGTTTACTGACCAGTGATGATTTTGGATCCAAAGAAAGGATCAGAGGACAAGGAGAGAATTTAATAGAGTAGATCCTTGTTTAACCAAACAATGAGAATTTTAAGAACATCCAAATTAAGAATGATCACCATATCTAATAATTTTAAAAATAAAATATAGGCACTATTGAATGCCAAATTTTAAAAGATGACATTTAAATAAAAATGCCAGACCTTGACTTCTAATTAAGCCTTTCTTCACCTATCTCATAATCTATGATATTCAAATTTCTATTTTTCAGAATTTGCAGATTACTAACCATCTTCCTTACTTTAACATAAACTCCTTGAAGGTAGTTGAACACTGTCTTGTTCATCAGTAATGTCACAAATTATGGCACATAGGGGACACTCAACACATATTTGTTGAGTTAATAACTTTATTACTGTTAATGATACCTTAAAAAGATGATAAAGTTAGTCTCAACCAGGAAAGATAAAATAAGAAATAGCAAAGGTCCTTTGTGTAAATTGGTAAGAGAAATACAATATGTGGATATCCAAGAAACTTAAGGTAAAGTCAACAAGAAAGATAGTGATAACAGCAATACGTCCATAGGGTTTTTTTTTGTGCCCAGGGGGTCTTCTAAGCGTTTTACATATGTTCACTCATTCAGTCTTCACAACAACCCTCTGAGGTAGATGATATTATTCATATTGTTTTACATGAAAAAATTGAGGTGTAGAGAATCCTGGCAGGGGTACAAGTAAAAACCTTACAGGTAAATTATAACAATTAGATCTCATCTCATGGGAGTAAATGGGCCTGTGAAAAAGTAGTCACTTGAACAATTATTTAAATATCTTCAGAACAAATTGTGTTTGTTTTGATGGGAATGGAAGACAGGAGACTACTTCTATATCTGCTCTAGCCCTGGGATGATTCACAGATATCCCTTTGAAGGATGTTGACCATTACTTAATACAGTATATATTGTATAATCAATTCTTTTTCACTGCTAAAAGTATAACAATGCAGTGGAGAAAGCAATGGATTTGAAATAAAAGACATTGATTCAAATTTTAAGTTCTATAGTCTATGATCTCTGTTTTTGTATCTAAAACATATTATCCTTGAATTGGGATGTGGAGTAGATAGGAAGTCAACTAAGTATCCCTCTTCTTCTCAAAGTTTGAAGCAACTGAGAGATGGATAACCAGATGGGCACCAAATGTGATATATATATTGTTTGGCACCACAAGGAAGTGAAAAGGAACATTCAATGTATAGGCCGTCAAGTGCCAAGGAAGATCAAAGGCCATGAATATGCAGGACATTTTCTTCTCTTACCAATAAGAAGAGAAACATTTCTTTTGGAGAGGAGTGAGTAAGAACTGTATAGAGGGGGAAAGCTTTTCTGTCATTACTGGTAAAAGTGCTCAAGTTCCTATTTTACTGAATGAGGCAAGAATATGAGTAGAGAGAAAATAATTAGGTTGCTTTTTAGGGTTCCTGATTTTACCTTTGTATCCCATTGGACTTAAGCTGGTGCCTGTCCTTCTTCAGGGAATAGAAAGTAGTTATAAGAACAGAACTTTTTTAAAATTATATATATATATATAATGGTTCTGAAGAACCTAGGGGCAGGACAGGAATAAAGACGAAGATGTAGAGAATGGACTTAAGGACACGGGGAGTGGGAAGGGTAAGCTTGGACGAAGTGAGAGAGTGGCGTGGACATACATACACTACCAAATGTGAAATAGATAGCTAGTGGGAAGCAGCTGCATAGCACAGGGAGGTCAGCTTGGTGCTTTGTGACCACCTGGAGGGGTGGAATAGGGAGGGTGGAGGGAGACACAAGAGGGAGGGGATATGGGGATATATGTATATGTATAGCTGATTCACTTTGTTATAAAGCAGAAACTAACACAGCATTGTAAAGCAATTATACTCCAATAAAGATGTTAAAAAAAAGAAAAGAAAAACAGAACTTTTTTCTCCCTTTCAAGGATTCTTCCAGTATGTTAACTACTGTTCCTTTGTACTTCCTCAGAAAAACTGGGGGAAGACTCACCTTTTGCTGAAAGACTCCAATGCAGCTGAAAAAAAAGAAAAAAAAAACAGTAATTAACTCCAGGACTACGTTCCACCTTAGGCCAAAAATTTACTTCCTATTTTCCTTTTTATATTAAATATAATTTACCAAAGATTCATGATCAGTTACATATAAGACTATGTTGACAAAGATTAAGAGAGTGTCCATATGGTCACACACCTATCTGCAGGCTTCCTTTGGCAAGGGGCAGGGAGCAAGTGTAAAGCCAGAATTCTGCATGTTCTTTGAAGTAACTGCACCACACTGCTCCTTCCTCCTGAAACTCACAGTGTCACAGTCTTTACATGCATCAAGACCATCAGGACTCACGCAGTCATGCCCTGCTTAGTTATATTGGTCACTCCAAGATACAGGGGTCTCCCAGGTCACTTCTTATTGCACACATCCTAATCTTCAGACACACTCTATGTCAGGAATAGTAATGCTAACTAACAAACTCCTTCCCACTTTCTAAAACACTTTCAATTTGGCCTCTGGAATACACGGTTAGTCATCAGCAATTACCTCCCTATTCTCAACCTCTTTGAGGTTCCCTTCACCTACTTCCTTTAACTGAAATCTGTTTCTTTTCTACTTCTGTCCAGCTCTTTCAAGAGGTAGCTGTTTTCTCTCCCCATCCTTCAGAACCACTGGGCCTGGCATCGGGGTATGATGTCTCCTCCTTTCCATTGTTGTTTTCATATTAGTCTCTCTTCCTCCGTTATAAAAGCATAGGTTCAGAATAGCATGCCATCAAACGGTACCACCTACCACATTTCCTCGCTACAGACACCTCCCAACCCTTGAAGCATCCGTCTTCCTTCCATGGAAGATTTAGCATCTGGATCACTGGCACTTACTCGAACACTGCTCGTGACCCAATTTTATTGATTTCAGTGTTTGTGTGATGATATGTCCAATATTCTGTCCTCTCAATTCCATGATCGGGTCCTCTCCTACAAACAGCTTGTCCTCTGTCTTTCGTCAGCTGCTCACAAAAAGAATAGTTTGTCTATGTCACACTCTACTGTGTGATTTATGAAGTTGAATACCATCTTGCTCAGTTAAATCCTTGATGTCCAAACAGAGTCAGCAAATAGGAGTTATTCAATGCTCATTCACTAAATAAATACGTGGTTAAAAAGACATCAGCAAACATTTATTAAGTCAATGCTGTCAATCTCACCAGGATGCCAGTCTGAACCAGTTTTCAGGAATCCACAACTTATACACTTAAAATTAATTGGAAGAAATCTCTGAATAAGTTTAGGGTGACACCACATATACCATATGGAGGTGGTAAGAGTTGAATTCCCTTATCACACTGCCTTCTCAGAGACGATCATGACAAATATTTCTGAAAGAGTAAAACTGAATAAATACATAACTAGATAATCGTGCTGGCACTTCAGGCACAGTGCTTTCTGGAGGCTTTCTTATTTTAGTATTTTAATATCCATCTCACTTTTAATTTATTTTGCTTGTGAGAATTTTCTGCTTAAATGATGATACAGCCGTGATCTCTGTCTGTTAACAGTCAACCCTCAATTAAAGCAGGCCCCCCTCAAATGAAATGTGTTCGTTCACAGCCTCATTTTTTGCTAGCCTCTATGACTTTTCCTGTTTTCAGTCAAACCTTCTGATTTTTCAGCACTGTAATACAAAGACTGGGACTGCATCCTTTCGCTCTAAAAATCCCACGTTCAGTGGAAGGACTTTTTTTTTTTTTGGTCGTAAATTTGTCTCAAGTGGAGATTCATTACTAGCAGGTTTCTGACTTAATCTGCAATTGCTTTGAGCTTTGATGTTTACAATGCCTGGTATCTAAGCAATACCTCTGCAGTGTGGGTCTCCCCCGACCTCACTCTTACCTTTCCAGAAATGTGAATGTTCCAGCCCTTGAGGGACTTCTAGTACTTTACTGACAGCAGAAATATTTCTTCCTGTTATATGTTTTTCTTCCGACGGATGCTTCATTTTTCTTTGTTGTTTTTCCATTTACCTTTAGGCAAGTTTAGGCAAGTTTTAAAAAAATTAAGCTGCTTTGGATGTTAGCTCCTTTCCTGTTCCAATATGTCTTGGGCTACCACTATTTGCAGTTGCAGAAAGCCAGTATTTCTTTTCCTTTTCCTTTGCTTTTAGGACTAGACATTTTATCTTCTAACATCTGATTTGGACACTGTCTTGCAGGATTCCTTTTAGGGAGCGATACAGAGCCAATTCCTTCTTTGTCGGCAGGCAAGCATTTGCCATCCCAGCTCACCCAGTTTTGGGTACTACCACATAATATGTAACTTTTGATAGGTCCAATCCCTACCCCTCCTTGAGCTTCATCTCTATACAGGGGAGCTTGAACAACATGGGTGTGAACTGCTTGGGTCCACTTATAGGTGACTAGTTTTCAATAGTAAATAATATAGTACTACACAGTTAGTGGTTGACTGAATCTGCACAAGTGGAACCATGGATACAGAGAAACTGTGTATAGGGAGGACTGATTATAAGTTACAGGTGGATTTTCCACTGCATGGAGAGTCAACCCCCTAACCCCCACTTTGTTCAAGGGTCAACTGTATTGTTTTCCTGTCTAGCACCATTTCGTGGGTCTCACTGTCTTTGAACACTCCCTCAATGACACAGATTCACAGTATTGCATGGCATGAACCTTTACTTCATAGACAATAACCTGGAACACTCCCAACTTCACTGTCATATTGAAACTCTTCTGCTGAGGCTCTGATTGAACTCTGCCGCTCTCCTCAGTCTCCTCACCCTGTTATCTTCAAACCTAACTACACATTAATGAAATAGAACTGTCCTTGTCTTTAGGCAGTAGTTCCAAAATGTCTTATTGACTGTCTACCCACAATTTTAAGAGAGGGCTCTCACTTGTTTCTTATATCTGGATTGTTTCCTGGAAATTCTTTTTGTTTCTGAGACCTCTGTTTCCTTCTTCTGTTAGATTTAATTTAGCTCTAGTCCTCCTCTCTAACCCAGAAACAACTGAAATATTTTCTCATTATCTGGTCCCATGTAAAAGCACCGTTGGTCAGGTTATGTCTTCATGTCTCTTTCACTTCCATCAGCTGGCAAGCCTCAAATTCTCAACCCTGGGAAATCCTTGTTCTCCAGCAATAGCAGCATGCATTTCTCTTGTTTTCTGACTACATCAAAATTTTTTTGCTATAAACTGATCCTTGATTATTTATACAAACATAATTCCTAAGCAGAGTGTTATAGGCATAAGCCTCATTAATTTCTTTCTTAGCCTCTGGATTCATAATAATTTTATTGGGTATTTACTCAATCTAAACTAACAACACAATCTGTCTTTCACACAATAAGGTCCCAGTCCTCTTTACCTCTTCATAGGTA
This sequence comes from Balaenoptera ricei, assembly GCF_028023285.1. Taxonomy (NCBI): domain Eukaryota; kingdom Metazoa; phylum Chordata; class Mammalia; order Artiodactyla; family Balaenopteridae; genus Balaenoptera; species Balaenoptera ricei. Next base: position 57,700,549 of record NC_082643.1, read on the forward strand.
AGATCAACCATACTTTGGGGGCTAAACTGCAATTTGAGTGATTGAAATAGATATTCTTTATTAAAATTTATAGTAAACTCAAGATATATTGAAATTTATGTGTAAATGCGTACATATATGCATACTTTAAATTCTAGGCTTACTAAATCAAGATTTACTCAGCTCAATATTCATTGAGGGCCAACACTGGGTTTAGTTGATTTGGTTTGGTAAATCTTGAGGTTGCCAGTTTCATTCACCTGATTCTATAAAAGAAAAATGCTGATATAGTATATATCTTTTTTATTATTAAAACCAATTTTATCTATTTTCAAGAAATTTAGGCTGTGAAATGCATTTTATGAAGATCTGTGAGGAGTTAATAAATTTTAAAATTCTACAAAAATACTATGAATGACTATTTCAACTTTGCCTGTGGAAAATTATATTACATTTGTATATATTTAAGTAGAAATACACAAAAAGAATGCTGAGTATATATATATCATATAATTTCATCATTTTTTATGTATGAGACTAAGCTGATAGAGAACATGTTGAAATATGTAAAACACTATAAAGTTCACAGTCACTTAGTGATTATCATTTATAGCCACCAAAATAGTGTGCTTCGGGAAAAAAGTATGTCAAATATGTTACTGTCTATATAATATTTTTCTATGCTGCATATAAGACAACTGAATTCCCAATAGGTGAAACTGCACTCTTAGTAAGAGGCAGGGCTTGAATTTGATCCTAGCTCTGTTTGCACAGAACATGCCCTGTGATGTAATTTTGAATTAATTGGAGAAGCTAACAGTATATTCAGTGTCCTAATGTGTAAGCCTTTTGAATACGAAAGAAACATTATTTTGTTAACTGGTCATTATTTTTCATTAGGAAATTAGCCTAAATTTTGCCTTTAACCTCTGTGTGTGTGCACATGCGTGTGAGTGATCAGTAAATCAATCTATAAAGGAATGGAGCTTTCTCTTACACACCATTTGGAACATATCCTTGAATGAGTATAATTCCCTTACATAGGTACTTCCTCTAGAAATCTATCTCAAATTTAATAATTTTCAACTTTCTTCCATCCATTTTTAAAATTTTAAATTTCAACACGTCATTCTTTTTAAATTTTGATTCTGATAATGGCTTTTTTCCATGCTTTTCTTTTTTTTAATGCAACACTCTTTCTTCTATCATATTCTTGTGTTCAATGCTTTTTTGGACTCCTTATAAGATTTCCTAATTTCATAATAAAAACTCACCAAATTAAATATTTAGACTATTCTTACCCCAATATCTTTAAGGGAAAAGTTAACTTTTTTTATCATGCTTCTATAAGTAGGAGAATATTGTACCAGGAGAGTGAGCTCATTTCACTTAATTATAGTGAATGATTTCTCCAGAAAAGAGAACCAGTAAAAGGTTTTAAGAAGGAATTCTTAGAAGAAGAAATCACAGTTTACTAAAGGAGATTTGCAATATATTTTTTTAACTTTTAAAACAAGGACTTAAATTTTTGTCATCTCCAAATGACGTAGAATCATCATCATGCAGTGGTTCCATCTCCAGGTAGAAGTAATGCTCTTACAGATATATAACTTAGTTCAAAGACAATAATTTTGGTTTTGGTGAAAAATCACATTTGTACAAAAAGGTCATTTTTTCCCAATCAGGTACTTCCCACTGTAATATAAATATAATGTGTTAGACCTATTATGATAGTACTTGATAAACGTTTAAAAGTTGACTTGGCTTTAATGTCCTGAAACTGAGTAAGAGAAATTATTTATTCACTAAACAGTTATAAATGGAGCAATGTCCTTAGGACAAATTTGTGGAAGATTTGCCCCATCACTCCAAGATCACCCAGCAGCTAAGACACAAAGGTTCACTATAAGGATGAGTAGAATATCATTACAGAGGCCCACAGTAACATAACTGAATTACATGAGTTGTCCAGCTTATTTTCTCAGGAGCACTGCCATGTGCTAAGTTCCAGGCTCTCAAGTGATTTATTTTCCAGCAGATGATCTGAATCATGTCTGTGCCAAGTTTTGCATAATGTCTTATGTTCTTTATCAGTACAACAATATGAAATATTTAAAAGGAAGTTATCACTATGGCCGATATAAAAGATTAAATAGGCCTGTCCGTCTCTTTTCTCAAAAAGAAAACATAGTATTCAGAGACAATATGAAGAACAGAATCAGACATCCAGATATGGATTCAGATCAAAAGATTATATTCTTTGTTTTCTGTGTCATGAGGTGTTTTTCTATCATTCTTAAGCAGAATGAAACTGTAAGAAACTCAATGAATTCTCTGACACCATACACAAAAATAAACTCAAAATGGATTAACGACCTAAATGTAAGACCAGACACAATAAAACTCTTAGAGGAAAAGATAGGAAGAACACTCTTTTTTGTTGTTCTTATGTTTTGTTTTATACTTATTTATTTCTTTAAAAAAATTTTTTTTAACTTATTTATTATTTTTGGCTGTGTTGGGTCTTCGTTTCTGTTTGAGGGCTTTCCCTAGTTGCAGCGAGCGGGGGCCACTCTTCATCGCGGTGCGCGGGCCTCTCACTGTCGCGGCCTCTCTTGCTGCGGAGCACAGGCTCCAGATGCGCAGGCTCAGTAGTTGTGGCTCACGGGCCCAGTTGCTCCGCGGCATGTGGGATCTTCCCAGACCAGGGCTCGAACTCGTGTCCCCTGCATTGGCAGGCAGATTCCCAAACACTGCGCCACCAGGAAAACCCCTTTAAAGTTTTTTGAATTTTATTTTATTTATTTTTTATACAGCAGGTTCTTATTAGTCATCAATTTTATACACATCAGTGTATACATGTCAATCCCCATCACCCAATTCATCACACCACCATCCCCACCACCACGCCGCTTTCCCCACTTGGTGTCCATACATTTGTTTTCTACATCTGTGTTTCAATTTCTGCCCTGCAAACTGGTTCATCTGTACCATTTTTCCGGGTTCCATATATATGCGTTAATGTACGATATTTGTTTTTCTCTTTCTGACTTACTCTGTATGACAATCTCTGGATTCATCCACATCTCAACAAATGACACAGTTTTGTTCCTTTTTATGGCTGAGTAATGTTCCATTGTATATATGTACCGCATCTTTATCCATTTGCCTGTTGATGGACATTTAGATTGCTTCCATGACTTGACTATTATAAATAGTGCTGCAATAAACATTGGGTGCATGTGTCTTTTTGAATTATGGTTTTCTCTGGGTATGTGCCCAGTAGTGGGATTGCTGGATCATAGGGTAATTCTACTTTTAGCTTTTTAAGGAACATCCATACTGCTCTCCATAGTGGCTGTATCAATTCCCACCAACAGTACAAGAAGGTTCCCTTTTCTCCACACCCTCTCCAGCATTTGTAGTTTGTAGATTTTCTGATGATGCCCATTCTAACTGGTGTGAGGTAATACCTCATTGTAGTTTTGATATGAATTACTCTAATAATTAGTGATGTTGAGCAGCTTTTCATGTGCTTCTTGGCCATCTGTGTGTCTTCTTTGGAGAAATGTCTATTTAGGTCTTCTGCCCATTTTTGAATTGGGTTGTTTGTTTTTTTAATATTGAGCTGCATGAGCTGTTTATATATTTTGGAGATTAATCCTTTGTCCGTTGATTCGTTTGCAAAAATTTTCTCCCATTCTGAGGGTTGTCTTTTCGTCTTGTTTATGGTTTCCTTTGCTGTGCAAAAGCTTTGAAGTTTCATTAGGTCCCATTTGTTTATTTTTGTTTTTATTTCCATTACTCTAGGAAGTGTGTCAAAAAAGATCTTGCTGTGATTTATGTCAAAGAGTGTTCTTCCTATGTTTTCCTCTAAGAGTTTTATAGTGTCTGGTCTTACATTTAGGTCTCTAACCCATTTTGAGTTTATTTTTGTGTATGGTGTTAGGGAGTGTTCTAATGTCATTCTTTTACATGTAGCTGTCCAGTTTTCCCAGCACCATTTATTGAAGAGACTGTCTCTTCTCCATTGTCTCTCCTTGCCTCCTTTGTCATAGATTAGTTGACGATACATGCGTGGGTTTATCCCTGGGTTTTCTATCTTGTTCCATTGATCTGTGTTTCTGTTTTTGTGCCAGTACCATATTGTCTTGATTACTGCAGCTTTGTAGTATAGTTGGAAGTCAGGGAGTCTGATTCCTCCAGCTCTGTTTTCTTCCCTCAAGACTGCTTTGGCTATTTGGGGTCTTTTGTGTCTCCATATAAATTTTAAGATTTTTTTGTTCTAATTCTGTAAAAAATGTCATTGGTAATTTGATAGGGATTGCATTGAATATGTAGATTGCTTTGGGTAGTAGAGTCATTTTCACAATATTGATTCTTCCAATCCAAGAACGTGGTATATCTCTCCATTTGTTGGTATCATCTTTAATTTCTTTTATCAGTGTCTTATGGTTTTCTGCATACAGGCCTTTTTTCTCCCTAGGTAGGTTTATTCCTAGGTATTTTATTCTTTTTGTTGCAATGGTAAATGGGAGTGTTTCCTTAATTTCTCTTTCAGATTTTTCATCATTAGTGTATAGGAATGCAAGAGATTTCTGGGCATTAATTTTGTATCCTGCAACTTTACCAGATTCATTGATTAGCTCTATTAGTTTTCTGGTGGCATCTTTAGGACTCTCTATGTATAGTATCATGTCGTCTGCAAACAGTGACAGTTTTACTTCTTCTTTTCCGATTTGTATTCCTTTTATTTCTTTTTTTCTCTGATTGCCATGGCTAGGACTTCCAAAACTATGTTGAATAATAGTGGTGAAAGTGGACAACCTTGTCTTGTTCCTGATCTTAGAGGAAATGCTTTCAGTTTTTCAGCATTGGGAATGAAGTTTGCTGTGGGCTTGTCATATATGGCCTTTATTATGTTGAGGTAGGTTCCCTCTATGCCTACTTTCTGGAGAGTTTTTATCATAAATGGGTGTTGAATTTTGTCAAAAGCTTTTTCTGCATCTATTGAGATGATCATATGGTTTTTCTTCTTCAGTTTGTTAATATGGTGTACCACATTGATTGATTTGTGTATATTGAAGAATCCTTGCATCCCTGGGATAAATCCCACTTGATCATGGTTTATGATCCTTTTAATGTGTTGTTGGATTCTGTTTGCTACTGTTTTGTTGAAGATTTTTGCATGTATATTCATCAGTGATATTGGTCTGTAATTTTCTTTTTTTGTGGTATCTTTGTCTGGTTTTGGTATCAGGGTGATGGTGGCCTCATAGAATGAGCTTGGGAGTGTCCCTTCCTCTGCAATTTTTTGGAAGAGTTTGAGAAGGATGGGTGTTAGCTCTTCTATAAATGTTTGATAGAATTCACCTGTGAAGTCATCTGGTCCTGGACTTTTGTTTGTTGGAGGATTTTTAATCAGAGTTTCAATTTCATTACTTGTGATTGGTTTGTTCATATTTTCTATCTCTGTTTCAGTCTTGGATGGTTATTACTTTTCTAAGAATTTGTCCATTTCTTCCATGTTGTCCATTTTATTGGCATAGAGTTGCTTGTAGCAGTCTCTTAGGATGCTCTGTATTTCTGCAGTGTCTGTTGTAACTTCTCCTTTTTCATTTCTAATTTTATTGATTTGAGTCCTCTCCCTCTTTTTCTTGATGAGTCTGGCTAATGGTTTATCAATTTTGTTTATCTTCTCAAAGAAAGAGCTTTTAGTTTTATTAATCTTCGCTATTATTTTCTTTGTTTCTATTTCATTTATTTCTGCTCTGATCTTGATGATTTCTTTCCTTCTGCTAAGTTTGGGTTTTGTTTGTTCTTCTTTCTCTAGTTCCTTTAGGTGTAAGGTTAGATTGTTTATTTGAGGTTTTTCTTGTTTCTTGAGGTAGGCTTGTAGAGGTAAAAACTTCCCTCTTAGAACTGCTTTCACTGCATCCCATAGGTTTTGCATCATCGTGTTTTCATTGTCATTTGTCTGTAGGTATTTTTTTGTTTCCTCTTTGATTTCTTCAGTTATCTCCTGGTTATTTAGTAACGTATTGTTTAGCCTCCATGTGTTTGTGTTTTTTACATTTTTTTCCCTGTAATTGATTTCTAATCTCATAACGTTGTTGTCAGAAAAGCTGCTTGATATGATTTCAATTTTCTTAAATTTACTGAGGCTTGATTTGTGACCCAAGATATGATCTATCCTGGAGAACATTCCATGCGCACTTGAGAAGAAAGTGTAATCTGCTGTTTTTGGATGGAACGTCCTATAAATGTCAACTAAATCTATCTGGTCTATTGTTTCATTTAAAGCTTCTGTTTCCTTATTTATTTTCATTTTGGATTATCTGTCCTTTGGTGTAAGTGAGGTGTTAAAGTCCCCCACTATTGTTGTGTTACTGTTGATTTCCTCTTTTATAGCTGTTAGCAGTTACCTTATGTATTGAGGTGCTCCTATGTTGGGTGCATATATATTTATAATTGTTATATCTTCTTCTTGGATTGATTCCCTGATGATTTTATAGTGTCCTTCCTTATCTCTTGTAATATTCTTTATTTTAAAGTCTATTTTATCTGATATGAGTATTGCTACTCCAGCTTTCTTTTGATTTCCATTTGCATGGAATATCTTTTTCCATCCCCTCACTTTCAGTCTGAATGTGTCCTTAGGTCTGAAATGGGTCTCTTGTAGACAGCATATATATGGGTCTTGTTTTTGTATCCATTCAGCAGGCCTGTGTCTTTTGGTTGCAGCATTTAGTCCATTCACATTTAAGGTAATTATCGATATGTATGTTTATGACAATTTTCTTAATTGTTTTGGGGTTTTTTTTGTAAGTCCTTTTCTTCTCTTGTGTTTCCCACTTAGAGAAGTTCCTTTAGCATTTGTTGTCGAGCTGTTTTGGTGGTGCTGAATTCTCTTAGCTTTTGCTTGTCTGTAAAGCTTTTATTTCTGCATCAAATCTGAATGAGGTCCTTGCCGGGTAGAGTAATCTTGGTTGTAGGTTCTTCCCTTTCATCACTTTAAGTATATCATGCCACTCCCTTGTGGCTTGTAGAGTTTCTGCTGGGAAATCAGCCATTAACCTTATGGGAGTTCCCTTGTATATTATTTGTTGTTTTTCCCTTGCTGCTTTCAATAATTTTTCTTTGTCTTCATTTTTTGCCAGTTTGATTACTATGTGTCTCAGCGTGTTTCTCCTTGGGTTTATCCTGTATGGGACTCTCTGCGCTTCCTGGACTTGGGTGGCCATTTCCTTTCCCATGTTAGGGAAGTTTTCGACTATAATCGCTTCAAAGATTTCCTAGGTTCCTTTCTCTCTCTCTTCTCCTTCTGGGACCCCTATAATGTGAATGTTCTTGCGTTTAATGTTGTCCCAGAGGTCTCTTAGGCTGTTTTCATTTCTTTCCAGTCTTTTTTTCTTTATTCTATTCTGCAGTAGTGAATTCCACTGTTCTGTCTTCCAGGTCACTTATCTGTTCTTCTGCCTCAGTTATTCTGCTATTGATTCCTTCTAGTGTAGTTTTCATTTCAGTTATTGTATTGTTCATCTCTTTTTGTTTGTTTGTTTAATTCTTCTAGGTCTTTGTTAAACATGTCTTGCATCTTCTTGATCTTTGCTTCCATTCTTTTTCCGAGGTCCTGGATCATCTTCACTATCATTATTCTGAATTCTTTTTCTGGAAGGTTGCCTATCTCTGCTTCATTTACTTGTTTTTCTGGGGTTTTATCTTTTTCCTTCATCTGGTACATAGCCCTCTGCCTCTTCATCTTGTTTATCTTTCTGTGAATGTGGTTTTTGTTCCATAGGCTGCAGGATTGTAGTTCTTCTTGCTTCTGCTCTCTGCCCTCTGGAAGAACAGTCTTTGACATAAATCACAGCAAGATCCTTTTTGACCCCCCTCCTAGAGTAATGGAAATAAAAACAAAATTAAACAAATGGGACCTAATGAAACTTAAAAGTTCTTGCACAGCAAAGGAAACTGTAAACAAGATGAAAAGACAACCCTCAGAATAGGAGAAAATATTTGCAAGTGAATCAATCACAAAGGATTAATCTCCAAAATATGTAAACATCTCATGTAGCTCAATATTAAAAAAAAAAACCCAATCAAAAAATCGGCAGAAGACCTAAATAGATGTCTCTCCAAAGATGATGTACAGATGGCCAGGAGTCACATGAAAAGCTGCTCAACATCACTAATTATCAGATAAATTCAAATCAAACTACAGTGAGGTATCACCTCACACCAGTTAGAATGCACATCATTAGAAAATATACAAAATACAAATGCTGGAGAGGGTGTCCAGAAAAGGGAACCCTCTTGCACTTTTGGTGGGAATGTAAATTGATACAGCCACTATGGAGAACAGTATGGAAGTTCCTTATAAAACTAAAAATAGAATTACCATATGACCCAGCACTCCCACTATTGCACATATACCCAGAGAAAACCACAATTCCAATAGACACATGCACCCCAATGTTCATTGCAGCACTATTTACAATAGCCAGATCAGTGATATGCCGTAAATGACCATTGACAGATGAATGGATAAAGATGTGATACATATGTGCAATGGAATATTATTCAGCTATAAAAAGGAACGAAATTATGTCATTTGTAGAGATGTGGATGGACCTAGAGACTGTCATACAGAGTGAAGTAAGTCTGAATGAGAAGTCAAATATTGTATATTAATGCATATATGTGGAATCTAGAATAATTGTACAGATGAACTGGTTTTCAAGGCAGAAATAGAGGCACAGATGTAGAGAACAAAGATATGGACCCCAAGGGGGGAAAGCTGTGTGTGGGGGTGATGGTGGATTGAATTGGGAGATTGGGATTCACATATATACACTCATATATATGAAATAGATAAGTAATAAGAACTTGCTGTATAAAAAAATAAATAAAATTCAAAAGCAGTAATGATGTAGAGAATTAGGAAGCATCTCATCCTCAATTGTCAACAACGAAATTATTTTTTTAAAAAAAGAAAATACATCTCAGGGAAAAACCAAAACAAAGCGAAGTGAATCCTAGTTGACTCATGAATCTTGGATTTTGCCCCATGAAAAATGAGAAAGTCATAGAGGTAATTGAATTGTTTGAATGGGTAGAACTTTAGCCTAAAGGCTGGAAGAGAGTTAAATGAAATGAAAGAAAGCTACAATGAAAAGTCACTTCAGAAGACTGTGGAAGGCATGAAGGAGCAGGACTTAGAGAATAAATACAGAGCACATTTTTAGGGAGGAGGGATCTTCATATATTTGAAGAGATGTCCCCCCTCCTTTTTTGTTATTGATGGACCACTAAGACAAATAGTGTAAAGAATTCTTAATAATTAGACCTCCTCAAAAGAATGAGATGGTTTCCTCTTATGTAGGTACAGATATTACTGAATTTATTCAAGCATAATTTAGTTAGTAATGTATTGCAGAAGGAACAACTACATTGGGTGGGTGGAATCTAACTAGACAATCTTTGATTCTGTATTTGAGTCTGTATTTCATTTAGCTTCTGACTCAGAAGTGCCCGTTCTAAGTTCCTTAGGGACAAAGTCACATCTGTTTTATGCTTGAAACTATTTCTAGCCTTAGATTATAAATAGCTCTTTAGAAAGGTAGATAGACTGTAAACTATCTACTACTTTTTGTTTGCCCACAGTGACTATTGCAGTGTTCTGAATATATTATAGATTCAATAAATACTTTATGGACTAATTGGCACATGAAATTTTGAAAACTATGTTCTTAGAAATGCAGCCAATACGACTTCATAGCATACTCAACCTTGTCTCAGCAGATGTTTGGACTTGAAGTGATATGATCTGTCTAATCTGGCACCTTGGCTTAGAAAGGCATTTTCTACTCCAGGTGGCAATGCCTTGAAATAATCACAAATGACTGTTTCCCAGCAACAAAGAGCAGAGCCTCCTGCTGTACAGTAATTTCCTAAATTCTTCCTAACAACAATGAGAAAAAAAATCAATGGAGATTAACCCTAATTGTTGAGTTTATCATTTCCATTTTTTGCCCTTCCTGATAGTATACCATCAATTAAGAATGTATGGAAGGAAATCTATTTCAATAAAAACATTGTCAAACAAATATATGCCATACAAATATGTATGAATATATACCAGAGTAATTGTGAATAATAGCAGAATCTCATCTCAAAATAGATGAAAGAAAAAGATTGATCCAAAATCAGTCAAGTACTCTAATATATATTTTATGATATACATATTTCTAACACAAAAGTTTTGATTTTTATTAGTGGTTAATAGTTTGATTTTCTGTAGTTAATCAAGTCCTGGCAGCACAGAGAGTCCCATACAGGATAAACCCAAGGAGAAACACGCCAAGACACATATTAATCAAACTGTCAAAAATTAAATATAAGGAAAACATATTAAAGGCAGCAAGGGAAAAAAAACAAATAACACACAAGGGAATCCCCATAAGGTTAACATCTGATCTTTCAGCAGAAACTCTGCAAGCCAGAAGGGAGTGGCAGGATATACTTAAAGTCATGAAGGAGAAGAACCTACAACCAAGATTACTCTACCCAGCAAGGATCTCATTCAAATGTGATGGAGAAATTAAAACCTTTACAGACAAGCAAAAGCTGAGAGAGTTCAGCACTACCAAACCAGCTTTACAACAAATGCTAAAGGAACTTCTCTAGGCAAGAAACACAAGAGAAGGAAAACACCTACAATAACAAACCCAAAACATTTAAGAAAATGGGAATAGGAACATACATATCGATAATTACCTTGAATGTAAATGGATTAAATGCTCCCACCAAAAGACACAGGCTGGCTGAATGGATACAAAAACAAGACCCATATATATGCTGTCTACAAGAGACCCACTTCAGACCTAGAGACACATACAGACTGAAAGTGAGGGGATGGAAAAAGATATTCCATGCAAATGGAAATCAAAAGAAAGCTGGAGTAGCAATTCTCATATCAGACAAAATAGACTTTAAAATAAAGACTATTACAAGAGACAAAGAAGGACACTATATAATGATCAAGGGATCGATCCAAGAGGAAGGTATAACAATTGTAAATATTTATGCACCCAACATAGGAGCACCTCAATACATAAGGCAAGTACTAACAGCCATAAAAGGGGAAATCGACAGCAACACAATCATAGTAGGGGACTTTAACACCCCACTTTCACCAATGGACAGATCATCCAAAATGAAAATAAATAAGGAAACACAAGCTTTAAATGATACATTAAACAAGATGGACTTAATTGATATTTATAGGACATTCCACCCAAAAACAACAGAATACACATTTTTCTCAAGTGCTCATGGAACATTCTCCAGGATAGATCATATCTTGGGTCACAAATCAAACCTTGGTAAATTTAAGAAAATTGAAATCGTATCAAGTATCTTTTCCGACCACAACGCTATGAGACTAGATATCAATTACAGGAAAAGATCTGTAAAAAATACAAACACATGGAGGCTACACAATACATTACTTAATAATGAAGTGATTACGGAAGAAATCAAAGGGGAAATCAAAAAATACCTAGAAATAAATGACAATGGAGATACGACGACCCAAAACCTATGGGACGCAGCAAAAGCAATGCTAAGAGGGAAGTTTATAGCAATACAAGCCTACCTCAAGAAACAGGAAACATCTCGAATAAACAACCTGACCTTGCACCTAAAGCAATTAGAGAAAGAAGAACAAAAAAACCCCAAAGCCAGCAGAAGGAAAGAAATTATAAAGATCAGGTCAGAAATAAATGAAAAAGAAATGAAGGAAACAATAGCAAAAATCAATGAAACTAAAAGCTGGTTCTTTGAGAAGATAAACAAAATTGATAAACCATTAGCCAGACTCATCAAGAGAAAAAGGGAGAAGACTCAGATCAATAGAATTAGAAATGAAAAAGGAGAAATAACCACTGACACTGCAGAAATACAAAAGATCATGAGAGATTACTACAAGCAACTCTATGCCAATAAAATGGACAACCTGGAAGAAATGGACAGATTCTTAGAAATGCACAAACTGCCGAGACTGAACCAGGAAGAAATAGAAAATATGAACAGACCAATCACAAGCACTGAAATTGAAACTGTGATTAAAAACCTTCCAACAAACAAAAGCCCAGGACCAGATGGCTTCACAGGTGAATTCTATCAAACATTTAGAGAAGAGCTAACACCTATCCTTCTCAAACTCTTCCAAAATATTGCAGAGGGAGGAACACTCCCAAACTCATTCTACGAGGCCACCATCACCCTGATACCAAAACCAGACAAAGATGTCACAAAGAAAGAAAACTACAGGCCAATATCACTGATGAACATAGATGCAAAAATCCTCAACAAAATACTCGCAAACAGAATCCAACAGCACATTAAAAGGATCATACACCATGATCAAGTGGGGTTTATCCCAGGAATGCAAGGATTCTTCAATATACGCAAATCAATCAATGTGATACACCATATTAACAAATTGAAGGAGAAAAACCATATGATCATCTCAATAGATGCAGAGAAAGCTTTCGACAAAATTCAACACCCATTTATGATAAAAGCCCTGCAGAAAGTAGGCATAGAGGGAACTTTCCTCAACATAATAAAGGCCATATATGACAAACCCACAGCCAACATTGTCCTCAATGGTGAAAAACTGAAACCATTTCCACTAAGATCAGGAACAAGACAAGGTTGCCCACTCTCACCACTATTATTCAACATAGTTTTGGAAGTGTTAGCCACAGCAATCAGAGAAGAGAAAGAAATAAAAGGAATCCAAATCGGAAAAGAAGAAGTAAAGCTGTCACTATTTGCAGATGACATGATACTATACATAGAGAATCCTAAAGAGGCTACCAGAAAACTCCTAGAGCTAATCAATGAATTTGGTAAAGTAGCAGGATACAAAATTAATGCACAGAAATCGCTTGCATTTCTATACACTAATGACGAAAAATCTGAAAGTGAAATTAAGAAAACACTCCCGTTTACCATTGCAACAAATAGAATAAGATATCTAGGAATAAACCTACCTAAGGAGACAAAAGACCTGTATGCAGAAAATTATAAGACACTGATGAAAGAAATTAAAGATGATACAAATAGATGGAGAGATATACCATGTTCCTGGATTGGAAGAATCAACATTGTGAAAATGACTCTACTACCCAAAGCAATCTACAGATTCAATGCAATCCCTATCAAACTACCACTGGCATTTTTCACAGAACTAGAACAAAAAATTTCACAATTTGTATGGAAACACAAAAGACCCCGAATAGCCAAAGCAATCTTGAGAACGAAAAATGGAGCTGGGGGAATCAGGCTCCCTGACTTCAGACTATACTACAAAGCTTCAGTAATCAAGACAGTTTGGTACTGGCACAAAAACAGAAATATAGATCAATGGAACAGGATAGAAAGCCCAGAGATAAACCCACACACATATGGTCACCTTATCTTTGATAAAGGAGGCAAGCATATACAGTGGAGAAAAGACAGCCTCTTCAATAAGTGGTGCTGGGAAAACTGGACAGGTACATGTAAAAGTATGAAATTAGAACACTCCCTGACACCATGCACAAAAATAAACTCCAAATGGATTAAAGACCTAAGTGTAAGGCCAGACACTATCAAACTCTTAGAGGAAAACATAGGCAGAACACTCTATGACATACATCACAGCAAGATTCTTTTTGACCCAGCTCCCAGAGAAATGGAAATAAGAACACAAATAAAGAAATGGGACCTAATGAAACTTAAAAGCTTTTGCACAGCAAAGGAAACCATAAACAAGACCAAAAGACAACCCTTAGAATGGGAGAAAATATTTGCAAATGAAGCAACTGACAAAGGATTAATCTCCAAGATTTACAAGCAGCTCATGCAGCTCAATAACAAAAAAACGAACAACCCAATCCAAAAATGGGCAGAAGACCTAAATAGACATTTCTCCAAAGAAGATATACAGATGGCCTACAGACACATGAAAGAATGCTCAACATCATTAATCATTAGAGAAATGCAAAGCAAAACTACAATGAGATATCATCTCACACCGGTCAGAATGGCCATCATCAAAAAATCTAGAAACAATAAATGCTGGAGAGGGTGTGGAGGAAAGGGAACACTCTTGCACAGTTGGTGGGAATGTAAATTGATACAGCCACTATGGAGAACAGTATGGAGGTTCCTTAAAAAACTACAAATAGAACTACCATACGACCCAGCAATCCCACTACTGGGCATATACCCTGAGAAAACCATAGGTCAAAAAGAGTCATGTACCACAATGTTCATTGCAGCTTTATTTACAATAGCCAGGATCTGGAAGCAACCTAAATGTCCATCGACAGACGAATGGATAAAGAGGATGTGGCACATATATACAATGGAATATTACTCAGCCATAAAAAGAAATGATATGGAGGTATTTGTAATGAGGTGGATGGAGTTAGAGTCTGTCATACAGAGTGAAGTAAGTCAGAAAGAGAAAAACAAATACAGTATGCTAACACATATATACGGAATCTAAGGAAAAAAAAAAAAAAAAAGGCCATAAAGAACCTAGTGGCAAGACGGGAATAAAGACACAGACCTACTAGAGAATGGACTTGAGGATATGGGGAGGGGGTGGGGTGAGATGTGACAGGGTAAGAGAGTGTCATGGACATATATACACTACCAAATGTAAAATAGATAGCTAGTGGGAAGCAGCCGCATAGCACAGGGAGATCAGCTCGGTGCTTTGTGACCACCTAGAGGGGTGGGATGGGGAGGGTGGGAGGGAGGGAGATGCAAGAGGGAAGAGAAATGGGAACATATTGTATATGTATAACTGATTCACTTTGTTATAAAGCAGAAGCTAACACACTATTGTAAGGCAATTATACTTCAATAAAGATGTTTAAAAAAAAATAGTTTGATTTTCTGAATAAAGTTATCTCATAATATCTCAGTCTATAAAGTTTCAATTTTAAGTATGTACATTTAAAAATATAACAGATTCCTGCTCTAATGATTCTTTGATCCATGTAGTCAGGTTATAGAATTCCCATCTGCAAGTCAGTGAAACTGATCAGTTTATGATTTTTCACATGGAGGCATCACTGAGCATGAGAGAAAAAGGTTTACTCAAACGTATAGCTACATGACAGCATGAGAGGGAGAGACAGAAGGATCCAGTATAATGCAGTGACCAAGATCACAAGCTCTAGAGACAGACTAACTGGATTTGCATCTCAGGTTCTACCACTTATTACATGTATGATTTGAGGCAAATTAATTAACAATCCAGTAGTTTCATTTCCTCATCTGTATACAATGATGGTGACGTTGATTATAACCTCTACATTCTAACATTTCTTTTAATGAATTAATATATAAAAATTGCTTAGAATGGAGACGATAAAATAAGTTTTAGGTCATTCTTTGCATTCCAACTTATACATACAATTTACACTTACATACTTATTGATAAATTAATAGTTGTTTCAACCAAAAGTTACAGTTGGAAGAATCATGGAATATTTCTGTCATCTGAGTTAAAGACCTAGTCACCACTTTCTTCCCTATGTTCCAATTAATAGTTAATAACTGATATTGAAAATATATATGGCAATTATTTGTACAATGTATTTTACATTGTGAATTAACAAAATAATCTATGTATTTTATAATATAATTTATAATATAATAGCACTAACTGGTTCAATACCAATATGAGGTATTAAGGTAAACTTTTTGCATATCCTTACAAACAGCTCCCTAGAGAATACTTTTTTTAAATAGCATAATGGAAACAGGACGCACAGCTTCAAAAACAGAGGCAGGCAGATATCCTGCTTTTGATTTGCACAACTAGTGGTGAATCAATGAAGGTGAAAATAAAAAGAGAGTTTATAACCTGAGGGAATAATTGTCTTCTGCATTTGTGTGAAAAGATATGAAGTGCTAAAGTCCATTCAGCCTACTAGACCATCCTCTGATTCTTCACATCACAGAGCTCTGGGATTAGACCATGCCTATAGGAAACAAATGGGTTTCTTTCTTCCAGTTACTGTGGTAAATTTACTGAAAACTCCTGAAATTAAACCCCCTACTAGTCTTTTCTGTCTGCCAAGAAAGACCATACTGGGTAAAGAGCAAAGCATTGTGATGGCTGTGTAAGCCTAAATGAAACTTTCCTTCCTAGAGGAAATTTGAATATCAGGACATTTTACAAAACAACAACAACAAAAATAGCTTCAACAAATACAGCTGAAACTTTTACATTGTTTATCAATATTTGTCACTTATTCTATGTAGTTTCTTATGCCATTGGAGGAAGTAAGCTAGCAGCAACAGGTAAAGAGTTTCAAACGTGTGAAAATGTGGGTCATTTGGATGCCAGTTAGAAGTTAAACTGGTCAAATTTGACCACTGTCAGTTTCACTATTCTTGTAAGTTTTGTATATCAAATTTTGTGGCAGATCAGAAGACAAAGAGTGAATATGCTATTTTTCAAAAATTTTTTATGATGGAGGAATGAAAGGAGAGGGGAGAAAAATGAAAACTTCAAACTAAAGAGATCGTTATATATTCTGATGTTGGGGAAGTTAGAATTGTACTTGTTGAAGAACATTTATTTCTAAGTACTGAAAGTACATATTGAATGTAAAAGTGAAGTAAATTTAACAGAGCAAATATTAATTGATCCCATTTTATATACCTGGACTTCCAATAGGTGCTTTACATTGTGGTAAATATAAGTTAAATAGTACATGTTCTCTGATCTTGAAACATAAAAAGACAAAAATAATAAAGAAGGTAGGAAGTGATATATGCTATTGAACAAGTTTTTCAAAATATGTATTTTTGATCATGTAAAAAAGAGGAAGAATAATTTTACCCAGGGTTGGAGGAACCACAGAGTATGTACTTGAGGAGGCAGAATTTGAGATAAATCCTGCAAAATGGGTAGAATTTAATTGATGGATATGGTGGAGAGTAATGTTCCATATAGAGAAATGTGTGATTAAAAATATAAAGACAAAAGTTGACCTGTGTTTGTGGATCTCTGTAAAGTCTGTACAAATCAGATGCATATAGAAAGGAGAAGTAGGAAAGAAACCATATTTAAAAAAAAGAGTTTAAGTCAAAATTAGAGAAGAATGATTTTGATAAGAAATAGGGTTATCACATTTTCTAGGCATGGGAACTATTGAAGACTGAATCAGAGTGCCATGAAAATAGGTATGTCTAGGGAGGTTATATCTGCAGTTATTGCAATGGTTATGTCAGGCATAACGATATTGTGTTAATCATGTCTACAAATTATCTTATATTCAAAATGATTACTTCTTCAATCCCTAAAGATATATTTGGAATTATTTTACTTAATATCAAAACATACATGGTTTTGTTAGCTTTTTGGTTTATTTTGTTCTTTGCTATCAACCACACTGATATATATCTATGCCTATATATATCTATATCTATGTATTATATAAATCTATCTATAATATAGATATATTGATCTTTATTCACTTTTAATCTAGTCCCAATGTTTTGAGGAAAGTCTGACCGTATGGAGATGACATGTGGATTTTCCCTCTGATAGCTGCAGGTAGACCCCTCGATAAAATCAACTTTAAGACTTGTGAGTCAATGAGCATCCACATCATTTCATTTTCCAGCCTTTAGATCTTTCAGGTGAGGCCTCAGATGCTTTGGAGCAGAGATAAACCATCTCCAATGTATCCCTGTCTGCAATCCTTACCCACAGCAACTGATACCCAGTACATTGTTCTAATATGTCTAATAGATGAAGTTTATTCATTGGCTTCTTCAAATATTCTTTATGCTTATTGAAATTTTTCCTGTCTAATCAATCATATTTTAAGAATATTTCTTTTTAAATCTCCCAGTAGTATGTGTATTTTACTGTTTCTCCTCAGAGTTGTGAGAGGTGCGTGTATGTGTAAAATTTGTTACTGAGGAGGTATGTTGTAGAAATTATTGCATCTTCTGATGAAGTAAGCCATTAGAGAACTTGAGAACTTACTTCCAATGAAGTAAGCCATTATCATTAGAGAACTACCCTCTTTATCTCTAGTAATGTTTTATAACATTTTGTCTGAAATTAATGTGACTATTCCAGCATTATTTCTATTATAATTACCTGGTATTTTTCCCACTCTTTCACTCCTTCAGTTTACTTACATTTTAATTCTGTTTCTTGTAAGCAGTATCAAGATGGATTTAATATTTCATCCAATGTAACATTTTCTTTAACAGGGTTATATACATCATTTTCATTTATTATTTCTACTGATATACTTAGATTAATTTCTAAGACCTTATTTAGTTATGTTTATGGTACCCTTTTCCCTTCCCTTTGTTTTTCTACTTTTGAATACTTATTTTTCATTTCATTTTTCTCAACTAATTTTTTTCATATTTACTGTTTATTTCCTCTTGTACCACTGAACTTCCATCTGGGTTAATTATCTTTCCACTTACCTTAGGAATTTTCCTAGAGAGAAGTTATAACTTGCAAACTACTTTGTATGTTTGAAAGGATTTTTTTCTTATTACTCTAATTCTTGAAATATTTTCTCAGTGTGTATAATTTATGAGACACATATTTTTCTCAATACTTTGAGGATGTTTCCCACTGTCCTCAGGTTTCCTTTGTTGCTACTGAGAAATTATTGAGAAGTCAGGTATTGAATAACATTGGTCTTTTGAAAATAATCTACTTTTCCTCTTTGGCTAATTCAAAGTCACCTTGCTATCTTTGGTATCCTGATGAACCATCATACCCACCCTGGACAACTTACACTCAGTCATTTTTTATGAGACAAATACACCTGAATAACTTAAAAACACTCTAGTAGAACTTTTGTAATTTGAAGGCTAAAACTTCTGATTTGAAAATGTGTAATGTTTTAGAATTCAAGTGAATCATTTCATGTGATAGATAAAAGTGAATGACATTAGCTCTTTCTTTTAAGCTCTTTCCCAAAATAATGGGGAAATCTTTGGCAATTTTTTATATATGGAATGTTTTAAGTGTATGGTTAGTTTGAGAACTGGATTTTTCAGAGTCTAACTTTTATTTTACAAATACGATCTATTTTTACCCCTTTGTAATGAAAAGATGGTATTTTTCTATTAATGAAGTATAATTTAGAGTCATTTCCCAGCTTTCAGGAATATCCATTGTCAACATTGCAATTAAAAAAAAAATGCATGAACTTCAACAATCTTCACAAAGAGCTCTCTGATGAAATATTAACTGCTATTTGTATAGTGCTAATGAAATATTTTTGTATCATTTTGTTTGATCCTTCCAGCAAACCTGTGCTGTGTCTGTTTCTCTTGCCATCACTGTTTTCTTAAGCACAAAACAAGATTAGTAGGATTAAATGGTTTCTTGAAGTTTACAAAAATAGTACAGAATAGAGACAAACCTTCTAGCTTCAAAGTCAACACTTTTATCAGCACTTTTTGACACCATTCTCCTAACAATGTGAAAGCAAATTTCTCCTTCTGTTTGATACTTGTGAATACTTTGGGAACCTAAAAATTATCCTGAGATATCCTTATTTGATACTACACTTGAGAGAAAGCCACAATTACATGAGTGTGTTTTGTTGCCATTTTAATAATAAATATTTAATATAAAATGGTATGTCATGTTGAAGGGATTAATGGCTTAATATTTTGAAGCTGTTTTTCTACATGCAAAAATCTATAATTTAACTGTGTGTTATTTCTTCAGTAA
Source organism: Balaenoptera ricei (assembly GCF_028023285.1). Taxonomy (NCBI): domain Eukaryota; kingdom Metazoa; phylum Chordata; class Mammalia; order Artiodactyla; family Balaenopteridae; genus Balaenoptera; species Balaenoptera ricei. The sequence continues at coordinate 57,720,329 of NC_082643.1, forward strand.
AAAGATAAAGTCTATAAAATATTTTTTACAGTAATCAATACCCCATCATCCAGATGTAAAGATTCATCCAATAACTAACAAGTGTTAATCGAGTATATGTTATGTGCCAAAAACTGGAGGTGCAGCAACAAATAAGACAGATAACAAGCAATTATTTTATGGGCTAGAAAGATATAAGAAGTCAATAGCATTTCAAATAGTAATAAGGATATTAATGGATACTGTTTCTGCCCCACTCTATTGATTTTCATGGAAAAAGTTTTATTTAAATAAACGTTTTTGGCATCTTGCCTTAATTGTCACTACTCCACAGGAAGGTAGAGAGTATCCCAATCTCTTATTCTTTTCTGCTTTAGGAACTAACCTACTTCATGGTATGTGCATTATGTTCTGTTGTAGGTAGTCCAAGTTTTACATGAGCTATTTCAGTATTACTTGTGATGGGTGAGTGTTTTGACTTGAATTGTATCCCCTTAAAAAGGGTATGTTGAAGTCCTCACCTCAGTACCTCAAAATGTGACCTTATTTGGAAATGGGGTTTTTGTAGAATTAATCAAGTTAAAATGAGGTCATTAGGGTGGGCTCTACTACCATATGACTGGTGTCCTTATAAAAGGAGAAATTTGGGTACCAAGACAGACACACATACAGGAAAGATGATGTAAAGACACGGGGAGAATACCAAGCGAAGATGGAAGGTTGGAGGGATATATCTGCAAAGCAAGAACACCTGGGGCTACAGGAGCTAGGAGAGAGGCATGGAACAGGTCATTCCCGAGAGCTTTCAGAGGGATGATGACTCTGCCAACACATTGCTTTCAGACTTCTGGCCTTCTGAACTGTGGAACAATAACCTTATGTTTTAATCCACTCAGTTTGTGGTACTTTGTTATGGTAGCCCTAGGAAACTAATCCAGTGAGAAAAGTATCCAAATTGTGGGATTCATCAAAAAAGAAGTACACTTACTTTCAAATGAAAGGCAAGATTTCCAATATGCTAGAAGGGAAAGAAAGGTATCACAAATAGCATATGATGATGTTTATCAAGTGAGAGAAACGCCCCATCAATGGATTGTGACTTTCTTTTACATATGTTTGGCTAATACTAGAAAGCTAGTGAAACTGAAAAACTACAGAGTGATCTTAAAAACTCTTTATTTATTTTACTGGCTAGACTTGAATTTCAGGAGTCATCAGGAGACTCCTACAACTAAGACTGAACAAACAGAGGAGGGTATGTGAGGAGGATAAATGTGAGGAGGATAAATTCCAGGTTTTTTTTTTTTTTTTTTAACTTTAATAGACAAGATTTAAAAGATGTTGTTTGGACTTTATTTCCTTTGGACTTTATTTTTTTTCCCCTAGGAAATTCATAGTAAAAATGAGTTTTTATTCAAATTTGGGGAAATTATATATTGTGTTTTATGATTGAATTACCTTTATGATGTTATTTACGATTCAGTTACACTGCTGAGACAAATGATGCCAACTGAAAAATAAATAGCACACAACATTCACTCTTAAAATAATGATGATAAATAATGTCCCTGGTATATGTTCTTTAAAAATATAATGTTCTTTACTAAATTTTTACTAAATATTTACACTATGTTTACCCTATCTTTTTTGTCATTGTTTTTGTTCACTACACTGATTATTCTTATTTTACATTTGAAATCACTTGGTAGGTGAATACAAAAACATTTTTACTTGAGTGTGATGAGAGAAAGACTGAGCAAGCTGGGATGTTAAAAGGAAAGGTTTTGGTGCTCCTGAAATTGTTTCCCTCAAACAGTAGACTTAAAAAAAAAAATCTATATAGAGCTATTGTGTGGTGATAGTCTTCACTGATCTGATTTAATAATGCAAATTTCAAACTTTAATGACAAACTTTATGAGTTTTAAGCTAAGGCTGTCTATGGAGTGTTATGAAATCTTGTAATGATTAATAACACTGTAGTATCCACTAGATCAAAATATCCAATGCAAAGTAAATTATTTTGTTAATATGACTCATCCTCTCTCCACTCTTGATTCCTCTTCCTCAATAAGATACCTTTAGATGAAAGACAATAAAAATAAGATAAGGAAAATGCTGGAAAGGCAAAGTAAGTTTTGGAATTTTATATAGTGGTAAAATGATACTGTATTATAAATAACATAGTGATTCTGAACTATGAAAGTAACAATGATGTACACGTCTAATAAAAAAAGTTTCCTTTTCTTTTCTCGAATACTAACTAGTATATACTAGACCTATATTAGAAACAATGCATAGATTATTCCATGTAATTAAAAAGGAAACCACATTAGTATTCCTTTCTGAACTTCTTTTTCTCCTCTAAAACGTAGAAGGAAAAGTTACCAAAGGACTATTACATATAAATATTAATATCTATAATAGATAATAATTTTAAAGCCAAGATTTGAAGCCCTTTCATTCTGTTTCTAAAGCTTGTATTCTTAACATAAGGTTATCCTGAATCTTTATTATGTAAAATCTCGATAATTTTAATAGCTGAATACGCCAATTTGGTGTATTTCATGAGCTTTATTTCTCTCTGGTACTAACTATTCAGTTCATAGCTCATTAGTACCTTAACTTAAAATGTAGAAAGGAAACTAGAACACTATGCAACAGATGAATTTTACATTTGTAGAAGATCTGGTATGAATGAACATGAAAACTAATTGCTAACCTAAGACCTCTGGTTTTTAACTAATGTTTTATTTGAATTTTTGGGTCATAGGTGCAGCTCAATTTTCTACTCTATTTCTTTCTCTGATAACCATAGAAAAATACCGAATTATTGGGGTTAGGTTTTTCCAACACCTATCAGTTATTTTTCTATCAATCTCACACAAACACCCCACACACACCAAATAATAAACATTACTTTCCCTTCCACATGCTAGCTTGTAATTTGCCATATTTTACTCATAAATGTCAAAATATATTTCTTTAAATTCTTACAATTAATTTTTGGCATTTATGAATGAAATAAAGTAAAAGATCATTTTTATTTTTAATATCAAACATACAATTTTTTTTTATTCTAGACTCTTCTTTCTTCTTTTTATACACCCAATATTCTGTAGCATGCAATACTTCTAATATCACTGCTCTAGTTTACAAGAATCCATACTAGACTCTTAGGCTTCATATAAGTAAATGCAGTAATCACTTCTTTTCTACCTTAGAGATTAAGAGCTTTAAATTCATGATTCTCTCAGCACAAGAATTATCAAGGACTTTATTTTACTTTACTTTCTACGCATGGGGTAAATTAAGCATGCTCATGTTGTGACTAATACATTATTTTCAGTTACAAATAGAGCTAGGCAAACATTTGAACAAAGTAAGAAATTTTGATTATGCTTTGAGAACTATTGCCTCAAATTATTTCCAACCTCAATTTACTTCACTCTTTTTTGTTCTCTTCTAAAAGAGCCTTATAATTACAAACATGCAGAGAAAATTTAAAGTTCAATTTTGTATTGTTAGATCTATCATTATGATAATAGCATTTCACAAAGTTGGACTGAATCTTAAGACAGCTATACTAAGATTTCAATAATAACCAAATTTCATTTCTTTCCTAAAATTACTTGAAATCTTTTTCACAATAGTGAATATTATTGCTGTATTGAGCATGTTAGTAACAATGTAGGTGTCTTTGCAACATTGTATATAACTAGAGATTATCCTACAGGACAGCCCTAATATAATTTGGCACCTATTTACATAGTGTTGTTAAATCAAATTATTGATTCAGTACACATACGTATACATTAGATGGCAATTTAAATTTTTAATAATTAATATTCTAAAATAACTACCTTCAAAGTTTTGCCTGAACTGGAAAAAATTATTAATCTTGGTATGAAATATTAGCTTCAAATTCATCAGGAGAGAGGAGATAATGAAAGCAGTGAAAGAGAATGACCCTTTTGAAGGAATAAGTCAGCAGAGAAAAAGAGAAAGTTGAGGCTTTGGGAAGTAAGAGAAGGAAAAGGAAAGCAGAAAAAAATGAGAGAAGAAAGAAGACAGCCATAGTAGCACAATGTCTTTAGTAAGTCGAAGGGAGAGAAATATTTTCAATCTAAGGGTTAATAAGAATATACTGATAAAGATTTTGACAGGACTTTCAATAGTTTTAGGTGAAAGTAAACAATGTCCCAAAATACTGGACACACATTAAGTTTATAGTATTATAGCATTATATGGCTTGCAGCAATATTTGATAATATAGAATTAAGTTCAGAATAATGGATGTTATCTGCCAACCTCAGGAGCTTCCTAGGTGTTATCTGAAATTGGCCGCCATATGTGAAAGTCAGGGAGAGACCAAAGGAAGAGGCAGACCACTCCAGAGTGGTAGGGGTCAGGTTTAATAAACAAGGGAACTTACTTATGAGGCTTGTCTTATGGGGGCAGCCACAAGAGGAGTAGATTTCTGCACCCGCCTGCCAAACCTTGAAAGTTTATATAGAGTTCGTAATTGGGTTCAGTCGTGTATACCATCCAGATAATCTCAACACCACATTTCTAGCTCAAGGCTGTACCCTTGGGGCAGCTTCTGAGAAGTGGGAAGGCAAGCAGAACACATTTCAAGGACAGGGGACAGGGTGGGAAGCCTCCAACTCCAGGGTCCAGCTCAAGGTCAAACAACGGGTCATGTCTTCTCAATGATCTGCTTCAACAATGGATTTTATTAGAATCAAGGCCTTTCTTCTTTTACAAACAAAGCCTTACTTGTCATTGTGCTATTATAACATCTTCAGCAAAAAGAGAGTTACCTTGTCATTCTAGGTATATATTCAAGTGAAAAAAATAAACATACTTGTAATCAGTGAATTGTAAACTACTTAGCAAATCCTCCAAGATGAAAATACTGAGTGACCAAGATCATAACTAGTGTGTAGGCAAGTTCTTACACTCAAGTGAGCCTATTAATTATCTATGGGCTTATAAAATTGTAGGTTGAATAAGTTTACATTTTTAAAGTTGTCATTTTATGTTTACTAATATTTCAAATAGAGTACAAGTGAATCTTTTGTGTATTTATAAACTATTTTAACAAAAACTTAGTAGCTGCCAACTGCTACAAAGACAGATCAAGGAAAAGCATGTAACATGAAATACGATGACATCAATTATTCTGTGGAAGTAACATTAGTATGTAGACCTTTATTTCCTGTCGGAGATTTTATTCTACAAATTTACCATTACTTTGGAGAAAATTGGATTAATGTAAACTTTTCTTACAAATACAATGATGACTTTCAAAAAGAAACTACTTTTGTAATAACCTCACTAGATAAATGGAATCTGAATTACACAGTTTTAATGAACTTGTCAATCAGATTTAATTAATTTCCATTACCTTGGTCATTAGGTTAAACTAATAAAATTATATTTCATGTAAACTAGCATTTTCCATAAGGAAAGAGCCTGGATAATGTGAAAGATACTTATTATACTAGTTATATCTCTAATCAACTTCTAACAGGTAGTCTTTTTAGTGTAGGTAATTTTCCTTGTAGAAACATCAGTTAACTGTCTCTGATAAATCTACCAAGAAGTGGTGAGACACTTTAAATCTCAAACTTCTTAAAGAGTTTGAGATATGGCCATTAATCACTAGCAGCTAACAGATGTATTAAAATTTATCACTCTTCTAAAGCTCTTTTGTCGATTTGGACCCAGTCCAGGGTGGACCCTTTTCACATAAAATGGAATAAAACAGACATGCACATAGACTCATTTCAATTTGGTCTGTCTCACAGCAATGACTTGAAAAATGTATTCAATAAATTGTATTCACAGATTTATGACCACCGGATCTTTCCATTTTTGTCTAGAACTAAAACCAGATATTTTGCTGAACTAGAATTTCATGATGCTTTGAGTGCTATGTCTAAAGCAATATTTGAAGGATGCAGTCACAGGAAAAAAAAAAAGAAAAAGAAAAATAGAAAAGAATACCAAATATGCTTGATGTGCCCCTTCATATACTTTTTTTTCCAAAATGTCATGACTGCCAACTGCATTATAGATGGCTTCAGGAAATGTGACTAAAAGGTGAACTGAATAAAGAATTCAGTTTAAAAGAGACAAAAATAACTCATCTCAAGTGTTTTTGATGCTTCTTTGTTATTTTTATAGTCATATAACTGATAGAGTTTCATTCTCTGTGATCTCTAGATCCAGCTTTTACTTTTCTCAGTTTCTTTGGAAAAGAAAGAAATATTGTCTGTTTTTCATGCATAAGGACATTTATAGCTTGTGTTTAAATACTTGTTTCTCTTTATCCAATGCAAACCATAGCTAAAGCTTTCTAGGTATTTTTTTGCACTTTCTCAGACACAGTGTTTGAGAGCTCCAGTCTTATATCATTGAACTCTTTTAGCTCCAATATAATAGGTAGCAATTTTGTTTAATACCTAGGGAAGTTATTTTTCATTCTTCCAGAGATTTGTTTAATGCATATACATGCAAAAGCAATGTATAGTCTTTCTCCCATCTTTAATTCAGATGGTAGCAAGTTCTATTCCTTGTCACATTTACATAAAATGCACATGTTGGAAAATTTTCTTATGGCTACATGGAGTGCTGTCTCCTTCTTTGTTTTCCTGTGGTAAAAACACATAAAATAAACTTTTTCATCTTAACTATTCTTAAGTGTGCAACAGATCTCTAGAGCCTTTTCATCTTTCAAAACAGAAACTCTATACTAATTAAACAATAATTCCCCTTTTCCCAGCCCATGGCAACTACCATTCTACTTTCTGTGTCTAAGAGGTGGACTACTTTAGATACCTGTCATAAGTGAAATCATGCAGTATGTGTCTTTTTGTGATTGGCTTTTTTCACGTAACAGTATGTAGTCCAGGTTCATTGGTGTTGTATCATATGACAGGGTTTCCTTCTTTTTAAGGCTGAATAATATTCCACTATATGTATGTACATTTTCTTTATCCATTCACCTGTCAATGGACATTTAGATTGCTTCCATATCTTGGCTATTGTGAATATTGCTGAAATAAACATGGGAGCACAAATTTCTCTTTAAGATCCTGATTTCAATTACTTTGAATATATACCAGAAGTGAAACTGGTGGATAATACAGTAGTTTTAATTTTTGGAGAAACTTTCATACTGTTTTCCATGATGGCTGCACCATCTGACACGCCCGCCAACAAAAGACAAGGGTTCCAATTCCTCCACATTGTTGCCAACACTTGTATTTTCTATTTTTTGTGATAGTGGCCATCTAACAGGTGTGAGATGACATCCCATTGTGGTTTTGATTTGCATCCCCCAGATGTTTAGTCAAGTTGAAGATGTTTCATGTGCTTTTGGGGTATTTATATATCTTAATTGGAGAAAGGTCTATTCAAGTCCTTTACTCATTTTTAAATGAGATTATTTATGTTGTAGTTTTTGAGATGTAGAACTTTATATATTCTGGATATTAAATTCTTATCAGATATATGGTTTGCAAATAATTTTTTCCCATTCCATAGGTTGTCTTTTCACTTTATTGATTGTTTTCTTTGCTTAACAGAAGTTTTTAAGATTGATGTAGTCCCACTAGTTTATTATTGATTTTGTTACTTGAACTTTTGTTGTAATATCTTTGCCAAATCCAATGTTGTAGAGCTTTTCCTCTGTGTTTTTGCTAGGAGTTTTATAGTTTCAAGTCTTATTTTTAGGTTATTAATCTATTTGTACCTTTTTGTATATGGTGTAACATAGGGTCCAACTTCACTCTATAGCGTGTGAATTTCCAGTTTTCCCAACACCATTTGTTCCAGAGAATATCCTTTTCCCATTATTGGCAACCTTGTCAGAGATCATTTGATCATGTAGGTGAAGATTTATTTCTGTGCTTTCTATTTGCTTTTATTGGTCTATATGTCTGTTTTTACACCAGTACCACAATGTTTAAATTACTGTAGGTTTGTAATAGGTTTTGAAATCAGGAAGTGTGATGTTTGAATCTTTGTTTTCTTCCTCAAGATTGTTTTTATTTTGTATCCTTTGAGATTACATGTCAATTTTAGAATTTTATTTCTATTTCTGCAAAATAAAAATGCCATTGAGATTTTGATAGGGATTCCATTGAATCTGTAGATCACTTTGGGTAGTATGGACATTTTAACAATATTTTTTCTAATCCATGAACACTAGATGTCTTTCCATTTATTGATGTCTTCTTTAATTTCTTTCAGCAACATTTTGTAGTTTTCAGTACAAGTCCTTTGCCTTGTGATTTTTTTGTTAAATTAACATTTGTTAAGAAGAGCCTCAGAGTCTTCGGTAGTGAGTCATAGGTCAATAAAAGACCACAAGAGAAAGTGAAATAGAGAAGTTTATTACTTATAGGTCCTGAAGGAGGTACTCAGCATGCCTCAAGGAACCACATGGGAAAGTCAAGGCCAAGTACAGGCAGAGAGTGAGCAACAGAACCTTGGACACTTCCCTTTATTAGGGTTCGCAGGTGGAATGCTTTGGGGTTGCTGGGGTAAGCCTGGATTGGTGAATTCAAAACAAAAAGTGCATGTGGGTTTTAGCTCCACTGGGGTCTTATCTAAGAGGTACACAAGGGAAGGAGCTGGGAGACAGAGGAGACTGTTTATTACAAGGGGCACTGAGGGAATCATATCAGGAACTTACATTTACTTGTGACTCTGAGGTGTTATCTAAGGCATGTCCTTGAGGGAGGGACTAATGACAATTCAAGCCCCCTGCAGGCTACTTAGCTACACAAAATGAATGCAGTATTATGGAGTAATTTAAACTCTCAACATGCCTCTTCATTAAGTTTATCCCTAAGTATTTCATTCTTTTTGTTGCTGTTGTAAATGGGATTGTGGTCGTAACTTCCTCTTCAGATTGCCCATTGTTAATGTATAGAATCACAGCTTATTTTGCGTGTTGATTTTGTAGCCCGCTACTTTGCTGAAGTACTTTGTTGACTAGTTTTAGTAAATTTTTTTTTTTGGTGTGGAATATTCAGGGTTTTCTACATATTAAATCATACCAGCTTTGAGCAGAGATGATTTTACTTCTTCCCTTCCAATTTGCATGCCTTTTTTATCCTTTTCTTGCCCAATTGCTCTGCGTAGGGCTTTCACTACAATGCTGAATAAAAATATGAGAGAGATCAGTCTTGCCTTCTTCCTAATCTTAGAAAGGAAGCTTTTTACCAATGAGTATCATGTTAGCTGTGAGCTTTTTATATATAGCTTGTCTTATGTTGAGGTAATTTCCTTTTATTCTAGTTTGCAGAGTGTTTTTATCATGAAAGGTTGTTGAATTTTCTCAAAGGTTCTTTCTGAATCAAATGAAATGATCTTGTGGGTTTTGTTTTTTATTCTGTTAATGTGGTGCACCACATTGATTGATTTTTATATGCTGAATCACCCTTGCATTCCAGACATAAATCTCACTTGATCATGGTGTATAATCATTATAATGTGTTATTAAATTCAGTTTGCCTGTATTTTGCTGAGGATTTTAGCATCAGTATCCATGGGGGAGTGGTCTATATATTTTTTTTTTTTTATTGTAGTGTTCTTATCTGGCTTTGGTATCAGGGTAATGTGGACCTTGCAAATTAGTTTATTATTAGTTTATTACTATATCTTATTCAATTTTTTGGAACAGTTTGAAAAGGATCAATATTAATTCCTCTTTAAATATTTGGTAAAATGCGCCAAAGAATCCATCTAGTCCTGGAATTTATTGGGAGTATTCAATTAATGACTCAATCTCCTTATTATTGTTCTGTTCAAATTTTCTATTTATTCATGATTTAGTCTTGATCAATTGTGTGTTTCTAAGAGTTTATCCATTTCTTCTAGGTTATCAGATTTGTTGGCATGTACTTGTTTAGGGTAATATTATGATCCTTTATATTTCTGTTATTTCATTTGTAATGGCTCTTCTTTTATTCATGATTTGATTTTTTGAGTCTTCTCTCTTTTTTTCTTGGTAAGAGTAGCTAAATTTTTGTCTATTTTTTAATATTTTCAAAAAAAAAATACCCCAGCTCTCAGTTTCAATGATCTATTCTATTGTCTCTTTAACCTCTATTTCATTTATATCCACTGTCATCTTTGTTGTTTCATTCCTTCTACTATCTTTGGGCTTCATTTGTTCTAATACTTTGAGGTGTGATGTTAGGTTTTTTTATTTGACATCTTTCTTTTTTTGATGTAGGTAGGCATTTATCACTATAAACTTTCTTGTTAGAACTGCTTTTGCTGCATCCCGTAAGTTTTGGTATTTTGTGTTTCCACTTTTGTTTATTTCAAATATTTTTTTGACTTCCCTTTCAATTTCTTCTTTGATCCCCTGGTTGTTCAAGAGAGTGTTGTTCAATCTCCTTTGGTGGTGTCATGTTTCTCTGCTTTCTTCATGTTTCTCTGCTTTCTTGTGATCCCTGGAGCCTTGCATAAGTATTTGCACATTTGAGGAATGAGTCATCTCTTCCAGAGTTATGGACTGGCTTCACTAAAGACATTCACCTGTGGTGGAACACATTGCAGCCTCTGTGGTCTTGGGACTAGTGGTGTGGAACACCAGTTGCAGGGGTTGTGTGATGGCTCCAGGTTTGTGGGATCATGGTGTCTTAGTTCAGGCAGCTGGTTCCATCCCATTGACAACATTGTGACTCTTGATGGCAAGAGCTGAGGGGTGTACATCATGGCTGCTAGGGTTATTAAGATCCTCAGCAGTGCCTCCAGTTCCAGTGGTGAGGGATCAAGACAGGTGGTAGTGGTGGCTACAGCTAGTGGTTTGCCCACACTAGTGACATAGACTTTATCCAGGTATACACATAGTTGTGAGGGCCAGGACCAGGGCCAACTGTGGCACATAATACTTTTATGAAGGCTCAGGCTGTTATCATGCACTTATGCAGCTGTAGAGGGTAGCTGTAGGCACCCACATGGTGATGGTGGCTTGTTATGGCAGTCAGGGCTGACAGAGTGCAGGTGCATGGCTGCAGGGGCTAGCTGTGGTTGTGTAAAGCAATGCAGGCCAGTGACAGGAGTTGTGGGTATCTCTGGGTGCCCAAGCAGCTGTAGAAGCCTGGGATTTTTGTGCATACTTATATGCTGTAGAGCCTAAAGTGGACATGCATGTGGCAGTGGGAGTCAGCTGTGAGGGGGTAGGCTGGTGTAATTCATGCATGCTGCCACAGAGCCCGAGACTGGCTTCAGGTGGTGTAGCCACACTGAGTCCTGGGTCCCGATGTGTTCACAGCAGCACTGGATGGGGCAGCTACAGTAGGAGTGGGGCAGAGAAGGACTCAGGCAGCTGGAGTCTGTGAAAGAAAAAATCTGTAGGACCCTTGGTGGCAAAAGTAAAAGGGGGTGCATGGTGACTGTGCTGGTCATTGTTTTCCTCAGTGGTGAAAGCAGCTGGGGTCCTCTGAGGAGCAGTCTGCTGAGTTCCATGACAGGATCCCCTGTGTTAAAAGCTGCAAGTGTACTGCAGTATCCACGAAGGCTGTAGAGGTCCTCAGCAGTGAACGCTGCTAGATCCTCTACAGATCAAGCTGTTGTGGACCATGGTCACTCCTGCTGTGTGATTGATACTGATAGCCCCTGCCCTTCTTCTTTATTCCTAGTCATCATTAGACATCTCTGCTATTCCAGTCTCTGGGTGGGGTGAACCTAAATTGGAGCCTTCATACAGTACCCTGAAAGACAGGGGAAGCTGGTCACTTAACAGGCTCTCCTTTTCCTAATGAGGGGAACACGCTGGGGCTGGAGAATTCCACTTTTGGCACTGGTCTGGGGGGTGAGATGATGTACACAAAATGAAACTGTTCTTCCTACCCCGTTTGTGCCTTATTCTCAGATTTTTTGCTCCACTATGTTGCTGAAGCTTTGTAAGTGGATTCTTGAACTCTCCTAGAGCTATTTTCATTAGTGGATAGATGTCTAATTGTTATTTGTGGAGAGATGGAGGCTGTCATCTTACTAACATAGCTCTCCTATAACAATGTATTTTAAACTGATAACAACTAAAATTGCTTGCAAAACTCTTCTACTCCCAGACTTTGTTAATATTGTCACAAATTGTACCTTTTTATATTGTGCATTCATTAACATAGTCTTATAGTATTTTTTATGCTTTTATTTTCAAGTCTGTACCATAATTGAAAGTGACTTATGCATCATTATTACAGTATTATAGGATTCTGTATTTGTCTATTTATTTACCTTTACTAGAAAGATTTATATTTTCATATGCTTCATTTTGCTGTGTAGCATCATTTCACTTGAACTAGAAAAATTCCCTTTAACAATTCTTATAAAGCAGATCTAGTGGTGATGAACTCCCTCCACTTTTATTTACCTGGGAAAGTATATATTTCTCCTTCACTTCTAAGGATAGTTTTGCCAGATATAATATTCTTGTTTGGAAATGTTTTATCTTTCAGAACTTTGAATATAATGTCTCACTCCATTCTGGCCTGAAATATTTCTGCTGACAAATCCACTGATAACCTTATGAGAGCTCATTTGTATGCGATAAGTTACCTTTTCTCTGGCTAGTTTCAAAATTCTCTCTTTGTCTTACATTTTTGATAGTTTGATTATAATGTATCTCCGTATGGGCCTTTGGGTTATCTTAGTTAGAATTCTTTGAACTTCTGGTTTTGAAGGTTCATTTTCTTTCTCATATTGAGAATTTGGGGACCCCTATTTCTTCAGGAAAACTCCCTGCCCTTTTCCCTTATTTCTCCTTCTGGGACTCTCATAATGTGACTATTTGCCTGCTTGATGGTATACCATAATTCCCTTATGCTTTCTTCACTTTTCTTCATTTTTTTTTTTTTTGTTCCTCTGATTGGATAACGTCAAATAACCTATCTTCAAGTTTGCTTATTCTTTCTTTTGATTAATCAAGTCTGCTGTTAAACCACTCTAGTGAATTTTTCAACTCATTTATTGTATCCTTCAGCTCTAGAATTTTTTTTCTTTATATAATTTCTATATCTTGTTATTATTTTCATTTTGTTCATTCTTCATTTTCCTAATTTCATTTAGTTGTCCATGTCCTCTTGTAATACTCTAATGTGTATTAATGACTTAAATGACTATTATTGACTCAATGACTATTATTTCAAATTCTTTGTCAGGTAATTCATAGATCTTCTTTTATTTAGGGTCAGTTTCTGGAGACTTATTTTGGTTATTTGATTGGGCCATATTTTCCTACCTCTTCATGTGCCTTGTTATTTTTTGCTGGGATATATGCATTTGAAAAACAGCCACCTTCCAGACTGTCTTTGAACAGGGGAAGACAATCAACCCAGCTAAAGATTCCCAGGGACTCTCAAACCTTTTAAAAGGATGTGTCTTCTTTGGGCCTGTGCATGTAATTTCCTAATTAGAGAGGTTTGCTTGTGTCTTTTTTAAGAGTTTACAGTCTCTTGCTCCTTCTGATGTCTTTCCATAGTACTGCAGGTTTTCTGGCACTGAACAAGTTGCTGAGCTCTCTTTTGTTCTCAGGGGCCCCCAGGCCTTGAGAGTATGCCAGTTCCCCCATCAACACTCCAAATAAAGTGGCACAAAACTAGTTCCTCAAAAGCAGTCCTCCCAAAAGCTGGAATATTGGATGGATATTTCACTTTTCTCTTTGTTCCCTCTCAAAGGAGAAGTTGTGATTTGGACTTTTCTTCCATTTTCACAAACCTATGCTGTCTTGTGGGAAGGTTTACCCATTGCAGTTTTTATGAAACAACTTTTCTTACCTGTTTCAAGGCATCTATTCTTTGGTTTGAGCTTTTCTGAAGTACTGCAACTTTTTAACTAGTTGCTAGAGTTCTAAAATCTTTTTTTGTTGTTGCTGTCTTTGTGCGAAAGTGAGGGGTAAGCCTTTCTATTCTGCCATGACTGTTGCTGATGTAACCAAAATTATTTTTATTAGTAACAAATTAATTAATAGTCTTGTCCTTTGGTACTGTTTATTACATTTACACCAGTTTTGAGCTAATTGGAAAGCAGTGTAATATAAGATTAGATTTATTTTTTTTCTTTGAATTAATGGCATACAACTCAACCTTCTATAAAGAAAAAAGAGACATAAATATTTACCAGTGCTGTAATAAAGCTTCACATGATGATATTGCCAGAGAAACACACAAACAAAAACTTGACAGTGATCAGCATGCATGGATGCCACATAGGATACTGTTCAATCTGAGTAAATGTGTTTTTAAATTAATTTTTTCATGATTTAAGCAGTAGTTTGAAGGCCATTTAACTACACAGATATATGATACATCTTTTTGTCATGAATGCTGTCAAGACGCTAAAATAGATATGCAGCTTCATTTAACTTGAGCTTTATATCAGTTGGAATATTATTTTTCTACACTGGAATGGACTTTTCCCTGAAGTACACTTTTAAAAAATGATTGGATGCTCAAGAATTAAAATTCCAGGTTTTTTTCCTTTGAAGACAATTCTTTAATTAGTGTCATTTTCCAGTTATATACATTTGCTCACTTTCCTTTCTTGTCTTTTCTCTCTAGCACCTGTACTATATTATCACTGTTGATGCTGTAGTTGCAGAGATGTTCATTGAGAAAGCACATTCTTACACCTGGCCACAATTTTTATTTTTTCTATTTTTGGTGAGTCCCATATCACATGTCCAAAATTAATCTAATCCTCTGCATGTTAATTTGCTCTGCATGGACTGGATCTACTGTAAAAGTTATGATGGTTACTCTAATATAATACTGAGATGCAGGAAAAGTTGTATTTATTTTATTATTTTTAAACAAATCTAAGTTATCCTGAGTCTCCACTTCACATGTGGATGGGAATTTAAATTTCAGTATTCAAAGGACCACTTAATTTTTTTTTTTAATCCAAGTTTGCAGAGTTCCCTAAAAAGGCTTAAGAATGCTTCCATTGCTTCTGTGCTCCTGTGTCAAAGTGGCTACCCAGTGTTTCCCCATAAAGCTATTTTCCTACTTATATTAAGCTTGCAATTGTCTGAGTTTCTATAACCTACTCTGGGTTCTTTAGTGGTCTAAAGAATCATTTCGCACTATTCCAGGAACTGCAAACATCACCTCTCCCTCAGTCCTAGATAAATTTTCCAAGTTAAGTAGTATTAAACCCCCTAATTTTAAAGTTTCAGATCACAAACCCTATCTCTCAGACTTAAATTGTCCTCTCTTTTAGGAAAGAAAGCCTGTCTTTCTACCGTGGGAGCAATAGAAACCCAAATTCTTTAGGGCCCAAAGCCCTGCTTGATGCAAATTCCCA